>NC_086455.1:128657191-128957265 GCF_028390025.1 Pseudophryne corroboree
AAAAACCCTAAAGCATCCTTTGGGATCCACACTCCTAAGGCCCATACACACTGGGCGATGTTGAGCTGAGAGGTCACTTTTGGTGTGTTGAGCTCTTTTTAGCTCAAAGCCGTCCAGTGTGTATGGACAAGTGGTGAGCGGTGAGCGCTGATGCGCGCTCCTGCATCATCGTTGGCGGCCGCCGTTCATCTACTGGTATTAGCAATAGATGAACGACGGGGTGAGCGGCTTTCCATAGCGTCCTGCTATAGAAAGCCACTCACCTCCGCTGACATCGCTGGGCAGTGGGGAGAAAGCGCTCAGTGTGTACGCACCTTTATACAGTGATTCCAATAAACCTCCACATATTCCAAAAATACCTAACATTTTTATTTAAATTTAAATACCTAAAATTGCCATGATATGTAAATAGTTGCACATTTACCCAAAACACATAATTATGATAATCGACATTATAGGTAAACATATTGTATTTCAGGCAGGGTATTCAAGAATACGTGGTAGAGATGTGCACCGGAAATTTTTCGGGTTTTGGTTTTGGGTTCGGTTCCGTGGCCGTGTTTTGGGTTCGAACGCGTTTTGGCAAAACCTCACCGATTTTTTTTTGTCGGATTCGGGTGTGTTTTGGATTCGGGTGTTTTTTTCAAAAAACCCTAAAAAACAGCTTAAATCATAGAATTTGGGGGTCATTTTGATCCCAAAGTATTATTAACCTCAATAACCATAATTTCCACTCATTTTCAGTCTATTCTGAACACCTCACACCTCACAATATTATTTTTAGTCCTAAAATTTGCACCGAGGTCGCTGGATGACTAAGCTCAGCGACCCAAGTGGCCGACACAAACACCTGGCCCATCTAGGAGTGGCACTGCAGTGTCACGCAGGATGGCCCTTCCAAAAAACACTCCCCAAACAGCACATGACGCAAAGAAAAAAAGAGGCGCAATGAGGTAGCTGTGTGACTAAGCTCAGCGACCCAAGTGGCCGACACAAACACCTGGCCCATCTAGGAGTGGCACTGCAGTGTCACGCAGGATGGCCCTTCCAAAAAACACTCCCCAAACAGCACATGACGCAAAGAAAAAAAGAGGCGCAATGAGGTAGCTGTGTGAGTAAGCTAAGCGACCCTAGTGGCCGACACAAACACCTGGCCCATCTAGGAGTGGCACTGCAGTGTCAGGCCGGATGGCCCTTCCAAAAAATACTCCCCAAACAGCACATGACGCAAAGAAGAAAAAAAAGAGGCGCAATGAGGTAGCTGTGTGACTAAGATAAGTGACCCTTGTGGCCGACACAAACACCTGGCCCATCTAGGAGTGGCACTGCAGTGTCACGCAGGATGGCCCTTCCAAAAAATACTCCCCAAACAGCACATGACGCAAAGAAGAAAAAAAAGAGGCGCAATGAGGTAGCTGTGTGACTAAGATAAGCGACCCTAGTGGCCGACACAAACACCTGGCCCATCTAGGAGTGGCACTGCAGTGTCACGCAGGATGGCCCTTTCTAAAAACACTCCCCAAACAGCACATGACGCAAAGAAAAATGAAAGAAAAAAGAGGTGCAAGATGGAATTGTACTTGGGCCCTCCCACCCACCCTTATGTTGTATAAACAGGACATGCACACTTTAACCAACCCATCATTTCAGTGACAGGGTCTGCCACACGACTGTGACTGAAATGACGGGTTGGTTTGGACCCCCACCAAAAAAGAAGCAATTAATCTCTCCTTGCACAAACTGGCTCTACAGAGGCAAGATGTCCACCTCATCATCATCCTCCGATTCATCACCGTGTACATCCCCCTCCTCACAGATTATCAATTCGTCCCCACTGGAATCCACCATCACAGCTCCCTGTGTACTTTGTGGAGGCAATTGCTGCTGGTGAATGTCTCCATGGAGGAATTGATTATAATTCATTTTAATGAACATCATCTTCTCCACATTTTCTGGAAGTAACCTCGTACGCCGATTGCTGACAAGGTGAGCGGCGGCACTAAACACTCTTTCGGAGTACACACTTGTGGGAGGGCAACTTAGGTAGAATAAAGCCAGTTTGTGCAAGGGCCTCCAAATTGCCTCTTTTTCCTGCCAGTATACGTACGGACTGTCTGACGTGCCTACTTGGATGCGGTCACTCATATAATCCTCCACCATTCTTTCAATGGTGAGAGAATCATATGCAGTGACAGTAGACGACATGTCCGTAATCGTTGGCAGGTCCTTCAGTCCGGACCAGATGTCAGCATCAGCAGTCGCTCCAGACTGCCCTGCATCACCGCCAGCGGGTGGGCTCGGAATTCTGAGCCTTTTCCTCGCACCCCCAGTTGCGGGAGAATGTGAAGGAGGAGATGTTGACAGGTCGCGTTCCGCTTGACTTGACAATTTTCTCACCAGCAGTTCTTTGAACCCCTGCAGACTTGTGTCTGCCGGAAAGAGAGATACAACGTAGGTTTTAAATCTAGGATCGAGCACGGTGGCCAAAATGTAGTGCTCTGATTTCAACAGATTGACCACCCGTGAATCCTTGTTAAGCGAATTAAGGGCTCCATCCACAAGTCCCACATGCCTAGCGGAATCGCTCAGTGTTAGCTCCTCCTTCAATGTCTCCAGCTTCTTCTGCAAAAGCCTGATGAGGGGAATGACCTGACTCAGGCTGGCAGTGTCTGAACTGACTTCACGTGTGGCAAGTTCAAAAGGTTGCAGAACCTTGCACAACGTTGAAATCATTCTCCACTGCGCTTGAGACAGGTGCATTCCACCTCCTATATCGTGGTCAGTTGTATAGGCTTGAATGGCCTTTTGCTGCTCCTCCAACCTCTGAAGCATATAGAGGGTTGAATTCCACCTCGTTACCACTTCTTGCTTCAGATGATGGCAGGGCAGGTTCAGGCATTTTTGGTGTTGCTCCAGTCTTCTGTACGTGGTGCCTGTACGCCGAAAGTGTCCCGCAATTCTTCTGGCCACCGACAGCATCTCTTGCACGCCCCTGTCGTTTTTTAAATAATTCTGCACCACCAAATTCAAGGTATGTGCAAAACATGGGACGTGCTGGAATTTGCCCAGATTTAATGCACACACAATATTGCTGGCGTTGTCCGATGCCACAAATCCACAGGAGAGTCCAATTGGGGTAAGCCATTCTGCGATGATCTTCCTCAGTTGCCGTAAGAGGTTTTCAGCTGTGTGCGTATTCTGGAAAGCGGTGATACAAAGCGTAGCCTGCCTAGGAAAGAGTTGGCGTTTGCAAGATGCTGCTACTGGTGCCGCCGCTGCTGTTCTTGCGGCGGGAGTCAATACATCTACCCAGTGGGCTGTCACAGTCATATAGTCCTGAGTCTGCCCTGCTCCACTTGTCCACATGTCCGTGGTTAAGTGGACATTGGGTACAACTGCATTTTTTAGGACACTGGTGAGTCTTTTTCTGAGGTCTGTGTACATTTTCGGTATCGCCTGCCTAGAGAAATGGAACCTAGATGGTATTTGGTACCGGGGACACAGTACCTCCAACAAGTCTCTAGTTGGCTCTGCAGTAATGATGGATACCGGAACCACGTTTCTCACCGCCCAGGATGCCAAGGCCTCAGTTATCCGCTTTGCAGCAGGATGACTGCTGTGATATTTCATCTTCCTCGCAAAGGACTGTTGGACAGTCAATTGCTTGGTGGAAGTAGTAAAAGTGGTCTTACGACTTCCCCTCTGGGATGACCATCGACTCCCAGCAGCAACAACAGCAGCGCCAGCAGCAGTAGGCGTTACACTCAAGGATGCATCGGAGGAATCCCAGGCAGGAGAGGACTCGTCATAATTGCCAGTGACATGGCCTGCAGGACTATTGGCATTCCTGGGGAAGGAGGAAATTGACACTGAGGGAGTTGGTGGGGTGGTTTGCGTGAGCTTGGTTACAAGAGGAAGGGATTTACTGGTCAGTGGACTGCTTCCGCTGTCGCCCAAAGTTTTTGAACTTGTCACTGACTTATGATGAATGCGCTGCAGGTGACGTATAAGGGAGGATGTTTCGAGGTGGTTAACGTCCTTACCCCTACTTATTACAGCTTGACAAAGGCAACACACTGCTTGACACCTGTTGTCCGCATTTCTGTTGAAATACTTCCACACCGAAGAGCTGATTTTTTTGGTATTTTCACCAGGCATGTCAATGGCCATATTCCTCCCACGGACAACAGGTGTCTCCCCGGGTGCCTGACTTAAACAAACCACCTCACCATCAGAATCCTCCTTGTCAATTTCCTCCCCAGCGCCAGCAACACCCATATCCTCCTCATCCTGGTGTACTTCAACACTGACATCTTCAATCTGACTATAAGGAACTGGACTGCGGGTGCTCCTTCCAGCACTTGCAGGGGGCGTGCAAATGGTGGAAGGCGCATGCTCTTCACGTCCAGTGTTGGGATGGTCAGGCATCGCAACCGACACAATTGGACTCTCCTTGTGGATTTGTGATTTCGAAGAACGCACAGTTCTTTGCTGTGCTTTTGCCAGCTTAAGTCTTTTCATTTTTCTAGCGAGAGGCTGAGTGCTTCCATCCTCATGTGAAGCTGAACCACTAGCCATGAACATAGGCCAGGGCCTCAGCCGTTCCTTGCCACTCCGTGTGGTAAATGGCATATTGGCAAGTTTACGCTTCTCCTCCGACGATTTTATTTTAGATTTTTGAGTCCTTTTTTTACTGATATTTTGTGTTTTGGATTTTACATGCTCTGTACTATGACATTGGGCATCGGCCTTGGCAGACGACGTTGATGGAATTTCATCGTCTCGGCCATGACTAGTGGCAGCAGCTTCAGCACGAGGTGGAAGTGGATCTTGATCTTTCCCTATTTTTGGAACCTCAACATTTTTGTTCTCCATATTTTAATAGGCACAACTAAAAGGCACCTCAGGTAAACAATGGAGATGGATGGATACTAGTATACTTATGGATGACGAGTGACTGACGACACAGAGGTAGCTACAGCCGTGGACTACCGTACTGCGTCTGCTATTATAGAGATGATAATGATATAAAAAATATATATATATCACTACTGCAGGTATATATAATATAATGACGGACCTGCTGGACACTGTCAGCAGACTCCTAAACTACTAGTATGAAGAAGATAGAAAAAAAAAAACCCACCACAGGTAGGTATACAATTATGGATGAGCACTGACGACACAGAGGTAGCTACAGCCGTGGACTACCGTACTGCGTCTGCTAGTATAGAGATGATAATGATATAAAAAATATATATATATCACTACTGCAGGTATATATAATATAATGACGGACCTGCTGGACACTGTCAGCAGACTCCTAAACTACTAGTATGAAGAAGATAGAAAAAAAAACCCCACCACAGGTAGGTATACAATTATGGACGAGCACTGACGACACAGAGGTAGCTACAGCCGTGGACTACCGTACTGCGTCTGCTAGTATAGAGATGATAATGATATAAAAAATATATATATATCACTACTGCAGGTATATATAATATAATGACGGACCTGCTGGACACTGTCAGCAGACTCCTAAACTACTAGTATGAAGAAGATAGAAAAAAAAAAACCACCACAGGTAGGTATACAATTATGGACGAGCACTGACGACACAGAGGTAGCTACAGCCGTGGACTACCGTACTGCGTCTGCTAGTATAGAGATGATAATGATATAAAAAATATATATATATCACTACTGCAGGTATATATAATATAATGATGGTCCTGCTGGACACTGTCAGCAGACTCCTAAACTACTAGTATGAAGAAGATAGAAAAAAAAAAACCACCACAGGTAGGTATACAATTATGGACGAGCACTGACGACACAGAGGTAGCTACAGCCGTGGACTACCGTACTGCGTCTGCTAGTATAGAGATGATAATGATATAAAATATATATATATATATATCACTACTGCAGGTATATATAATATAATGACGGACCTGCTGGACACTGTCAGCAGACTCCTAAACTACTAGTATGAAGAAGATAGAAAAAAAAAACCCACCACAGGTAGGTATACAATTATGGACGAGCACTGACGACACAGAGGTGGACTACCGTGGACTACAGTACTGCGTCTGCTAATATAGAGATGATAAAGATGAACAAAAAAAATATAACACTACTGCTGGTAAATATTTATATAATATAATGAATGACGGACCTGCTGGACACTGTCAGCAGAATGCGTTTATAGAATAAAAAAAAAACACCACAGGAGTGTTTAACTTTTTCAGGCAGACAATATACTGGTGGTCACTGGTCAGTCACACTGGCAGCAAAAGTGTGCACTGTACTCCTGCTATAACTGCACCCCAGTCTCCCCCACAATTCAGCTGTGTGAGCAGTGAGCACTCAGCACAGTCAGATATACATAGATGATATTATCATGCAGCACACTGAGGCTGAGCACAGATATGGTATGTGACTGTGTATCGTTTTTTTTCAGGCAGAGAAAGGATTATATTAAATAATAAATAAAACTGGTGGTGGTCACTAGTAACTATCAGCAAAACTCTGCACTCTGAGTACTCCTAATGCTCCCCAAAATTACTAAGTTAGTAGTAAATCAACTCAAGTGTCTCTATCTATTCTAACGGAGAGGACGCCAGCCACGTCCTCTCCCTATCAATCTCAATGCACGTGTGAAAATGGCGGCGACGCGCGGCTCCTTATATTGAATCCGAGTCTCGCGATAGAATACGAGCCTCGCGAGAATCCGACAGCGGGATGATGACGTTCGGGCGCGCTCGGGTTAACCGAGCAAGGCGGGAAGATCCGAGTCTGCCTCGGACCCGTGTAAAAAGGCTGAAGTTCGGGGGGGTTCGGATTCCGAGGAACCGAACCCGCTCATCTCTAGGTAAAACAAGTATTCATCTCTCCAAGGTTATATACTGCAGCCTTATACCATTAAAGCTGTTGCCAAATGTATCACCTTTCTGAAGCAAAAATTCAATAAAAAAACAATGTGTCTATTTGTGCCTCTCAGTGAGTTCAAGAACTGAAACTAAAGGCAGACTGAAACAGTGATTGTTAACTGTATCTAGTGAAGGATGCTGATTACACTGTTTCCCACTTTGCTCAAAGAAGTGCAGTCTGAAAAGAGACCCAGAAAGAGGATAGTGAGTAGCTACTGTTGTACATGTGTCATATGCATGGATGGAAAATGAGCGCACTCAGAACCCTGTCTGGTGAATATAACAGCAAAGACAGACTGGCAGAGAGGGAATTTTGCAGGGGATGCAGTCAATATATTGGCTGTTGTGATCCTGGCGTTCAGGAGATCATCACCAGAATCTTAACAGCCAGTGAAATACAGACGACCGGAATCCTGACAAACGCTCGGTATTCCCACACAGTTGGTGTGTAAACGTTACCAACCGATTGGGAACAGAACCTGTGGCGAGTGAAGCGAGCCAACGGGCCCCAATCCGTGGAGAGCGCAGTGAGCTAATGAGGGGAATTGCTGCTGGGATTCCAGCAGACGGGATGCCGCTGTCAGTTTAGTGACAGCTGGCATCCTGGCTGCCGGGATATCATACGCGTTCCTTTTGCAGGGTGAGCGGTGCATAACTTCTGCTGTTTCTCCCCCTCTTACTTGTGTGCACAAGTATAGGATAGGGCAAAAGTGAGAGTGATACTTTCGCACCTGAACTGCAAAGTGCAGGCTCCTTCTGCTGTCGGAGACACCAGTTGCAGGGTTGTGGTGCCTTCTGATGAGAGAGCAGTGAGCGGATACAAAAGCGGGATCTTATTTGTAAGGTCGCTGGTGGAAGATGCACTGGTCCTGCTGTGTGCTCATCTCATGTGTGCTTTATATGCATAAATACACTTTTTTACAATTACATTTCTTTTGCCGTTTATTCCCATTTTACTTCCAACTGTGCATCGGCCTCAATACACACATGAACCTCCCTAATCCAGATCAAATTCTGGTAAGTGTCAGTCTCCTGAATTAGCAACCTTGACTTTTTCATATTTTTCTTTTTTAGTCTGTTTTTGTTATTGAAACACAGAATAAAATGGACTAAAATTATTAGGCAGCCCACCCCCAAGCCAAAGACATCTGACATGACAAGTGATGCACCCACAGTGAGCTCAATTAATACTGTGTGTATAATGGTGACACCATTTCTTACTGTATCTGCAATAAAAGCATGGGTAAAACCATAGGAAACAAGGAAGCTGAGTGACTACACAAATTAATCCTGACATGGACAGATGTCACCAAGCGATGCTGATAATAGAAGGTGGAGGAGCAAAGGGACAGTCTGAGATAAAAGGCCTGTGCTAGGGTGTTTGCCGCCCACCTGCAAACTGTAGATTTGCGCTCTCTGTCCCATACTTTGTAAAGGAACAGCACGCTCCAAAGGCGCGCGCCGCAAAGAAGGTGTGTCATCTCGCAAGAAAGGGGCATGGCCAAACAGTAATATTCCCAATTCAAATTACACCACACAGTAGCACAATCTTATACACATAACTCCGCACATAGGGGGTCATTCAAGTGACGATCGGAGCAAAGTACCGATTTCTGGTAGGACCAGTTCTCCACCTGTGCAAAGGGGTCCTACGGCATAGGATGCAGGCTGGCATCAGACTGTCATCAATTGACAGTCTGATGCCATTTCGGGGGAGGGGGCAGCAATTGGCTCCATTTGGTAAAAACTGAGGTGTGTCACCACAATTTAGCGGGTGGGAAGAGGCCAGGGATCTTCATCGTAGGATGGAAATTTCCTGGCCTCTGCGACGGCTGGCTTGCACGGCACCATGGTGGGTTCTTTCATCCATTGCTGTGTCCTAGGACGCAGCTAGGATCACTAGTGCAGCAGGAGACGTCTGCATGTAATAGATGTCTCCTGCTCCATTTACATACAGAGCTATCACAGCAATCACAGTAGTAGTGCCCATTATACATATAATGCCCACAGTAGGAGAATCAGGGAGACAGACATAGAAAGGTGCAGCCTGGTGTGGACGGTGGAGGAAGGAGTGAAAGAAGCGGTGCACAGGGGGATCGGGTGGGAGGTGGTGTGATGGAACAGGGGATGAAGCTGTTAAGGAAAGAGTTCACAGAGGACAGAAAGGTGCAGAGATTGGAGAAAGGGGAGGGAAAATAAACTTTTAAAAAGGAATGGGAAACTTTTCCTATCTGTGCCAGCGGGAGCTGCAGGGCCTGCACTGGGGCCTCAGCT
Source organism: Pseudophryne corroboree (assembly GCF_028390025.1). Classification (NCBI taxonomy): domain Eukaryota; kingdom Metazoa; phylum Chordata; class Amphibia; order Anura; family Myobatrachidae; genus Pseudophryne; species Pseudophryne corroboree. The sequence continues at coordinate 128,666,401 of NC_086455.1, forward strand.
ATTAGAAGGCTGCTGTAGCAGGGGGGAAAAAATCCTATCTACAGCAGCAGCAGTGGGGAATCGGCGCTGTAGCGCCTTGATGCTGCTGCTCTGCTGCTTCCTGTCATATAACGTGACAGGCACAGCAGTAGTGATTGGCAGCAGAGTGGGGGAGGGAAGGTGTGATACGCTTTGCCGGCAGTCTGGATGCCGGTGGTCACAAGACTGACCGCCAAATCCTGATAGAGAGAATCCCAACAGGGGTTAGGTAAGTATACTTACCCTTACCCAATACCCCCCTAACCCTTGCTACCCTGCAGCTTAACCCTAACCCTCCCTGGGGGTACCTAAACCTAACCCCCTCCCAGCAGCCTAATCCTAACCCTCCCCGAGGGTGCCTATACCTAACCCCCCTCCCCTCTCCCATGGCCTAACACAAACAGTGCCTGCACACTTACATTTGGGATGCTGGGTGTTGGGATTCCGGGGTCTGCTTTTGGTCCGATGACAGTATTCCGGTGCCGGTCTTCTGCTTACGTGTCGGGATTCCAGCGACGGGACTCTGACTGCTGATATCCCGACTGCATTCTGAGTGGGTATAGTATCTCTCCAGCAAGGTGCTTCCCTGCATTACTGCCCTTGCCGAGTGCATTGCGCCAACCCTGCCTACAGGGTCTGTAAATCAAATAAACGCTTTCCGGTATGTGCTGTGTCAGGGATGCCAGGCTTCAAGGACACAAATCAGGAAGATTTCAGACAGAACACATATTGTAATTCTAATGGAAAAATACTGGACCCCCTACACTGACAATATAAGGCATGATGTTTTCTAGACTTATTGTACCTTATTATATTGGAGACTACACAGAGCTCTTACCTGCAGGAGCTCTGTGCCGTCCCCTCATAGCTGGCATGGACGGGAGGAAATTGCGGGTCGTGGGAGGGGCGGAGCCTGTAAGAGGGGGCGGGGCCTCAGCTTCTGGATGCTGCCACTGCTGTACCATGCAAAAAAAAAAAATCCCATCTCTGAGGGGGAAAGGAGACCCAGCCACCAGGAAAATCGGCACTGAAGGGCCTCCACACTGCTGTTCTGCAACAGCTGACAGTTACAGAGCAGAGAGAGCGCCTCGATGGTAACCACTCCCTTCCATCTGGCCCCACACCCAGATCCAGTCTTTACTTGAAGCTCCCGTCCCACACTGATGACGGCTAAAGTGAAGAGCCGCGTCTCCAGGACTCTCACAGCTTTTGGCACGCAGGCCCCAACCTCCGGCATTTCTGGACTTGCGCATGCGCAGTCCACATTTTATAGAGGGACTTGTAAAAACCGGGAGTTAAACCAAGTTTTGCGGGGCGGCGGGAGGCTCAAGCAAAAAACGGGAGCCTCCCGCTGAATGCTGGAGGGTAGGCAAGTCTGATAGATAGATATATATATATATATATATAAGAGCAACTGTGACCGGCACTCCTACAGCAAGAGATAAATACCCGGGTGCCTTCCCGTGGCACTACAAGGCCCAGCAAACAGAACAGTGTAATGGGCGGCACTCCAATGGATTTTAAGAAATCATACAGCTCACCAAGCCATCTTCGCTCATCTTGAACGAAGATGGCTTGGTGAGCTGTATGATTTCTTAAAATCCATTGGAGTGCCGCCCATTACACTGTTCTATATATATATATATACACACACACACACACACACACACACACACACACACACACACACACGCGTTGAGATCCCTTATCCAAAATTCAAAATTCAACATTTCTGAGTCCCCTACTGAGATAATGACATATATTATATATTATGTGTATATATAGATATATTGTATAGATACATAATACTACATATATATATATATATATATATATATATACAAACAAAGAACCCAGCACTCACCAAAGTAAACTCCCTTATCCTCAACAATTCAATAAATAAATGATGGGGGTTTAGTTGGTGGATTGGCCAATGCACGGAAGCCTGCATACCGATTTTCAAGGTACCCCACCTTCATGCAGGTCCTACACTATCACAGAGTCTTAAAACCTGACCACTTCACTGCTGACCTGTGTGTATACAATGGGGTTAATCTATGGTTAGCTCTTATTAACCGTGGCCACTAGCTTTCTCATGCACCCCTGTGTGGACTTTATTATCCTGAACCTGTCTCAGCTGTTCCTGAACAATCATCTTTGAGCCAGTGCAATAGGTGACTAGTGTGCCTTTAAAAGCCATAAAGTCTGTGGCAGGTACACATTAAATCTAGCAGGCAGATGATATGTGTAACAGCAGTGAAGTGGTCAGGTTTTAAGACTCTGTGATAGTGTAGGACCTGCATGAAGGTGGGGTACCTTGAAAATCGGTATGCAGGCTTCCGTGCATTGGCCAATCCACCAACTAAACCCCCATCATTTATTTATTGAATTGTTGAGGATAAGTGAGTTTACTTTGGTGAGTGCTGGGTTCTTTGTTTGTATTTATTAGAGCGATGTGGTCATGGGCTACATGCACCCCGCCCTGTGAGTGGTAAGTACAGCTGTGTACCCCGCTTCTGTGGTGGAGAGTGCTGTGTTACATGCACCCCACCCTGTGAGTGGTAAGTGCATAGCTGTGCCCCGCTTCTGGTGTGGTGAGTGCTGTGGTTTTTTCTCTGTGTGTATATTGAGAATGTCGATTCTGATTACCTTATTAAACACTCTAAGAGGTTAAGAGACACAGTAAGCAATTGGCGTACGAGGTACCGTAAGGGTACGCTCTTAGCGTAGCGGACGCTGTATCGGGAGCGTGCCGCTCGAGCGACACAAACGCTCGCGAGAATACGCTGTTTAACCTTATAAATACTAAAGCTGTTTGAGCGATTGAGACGCTCCTATTACCCCTTGCAATATGATGAACACACAATACCGTGTTAAGGGTCCAACACCTTTTACTATCACGAGTCTTAAGTTAATTCAAAAAGGGGAAAACAGTTCACAAGTCATACGCTACAAACTAACATATAATTCTAACAGAGTATCTAGACAGTAACATGCACAATAGAGAACGATCGCATTACAAATACATAGACTAAGGGCCATATTCAATTAGCAGTGATAACGGACTTTTCACGTGAAAAGTCCGGTTTTCTGGTGAAAAACCGGACTTTTCACGTGAAATGCAATTACAGCCTATTCAATTATCCTGGAAAATTTATCGGCAATCATGTTTTCACTAATTTCACTTCACCTTCTCTGAAGCATGTGAAAAGTTGGGAAAAGTCACTATTTTAAGGTAAAAATGTTTGGATATGGTACAGAACTCCTGGGACACCCCCCTTTATGACTAATTAGGCACGTTGAAGTTTTTAATTATTTTTAATTGGCCAATAATGACATGTCATTTTTGGGGTGAAAAAGTAAAAAGTGATGGAAATTGGGGTTCAAGGTATGGGACAGGTATATTGGGGTGCTTTATGAGTGGGACAGGTGTTTTTTAGGCTTGCAGATGGGAGTAATCGGTCTGTTTCCACTTTTTTTTAAAGTACCCTAAAATGACCCAAATATATACTTATACCCATTTTCATGTACCCCAAATTTAATGAGAGCATTTATTTTGCTCAAAAAAACTTGCTTTCTATCATTTTTTTGCATTTAAAAAAAAATGCATATAACCGCCATTTCACACAATTTAAGTCCCCAAAAACTCTCTAATGTGATCTCTAACACACTTCTCTTCTGTTTTCCTATGTTAGTTTAGCATTTTTTGGGGTACAGGCTGATTTTCCCATTTTCACCTGCACTTTTCACTGCAAGAATTTTCACGTGAAACCCGGTCGGAATTGAATAGGTCGAAAAATGGAGCGTTTTCGCGGCAATTTTCGGGCGATTGCCGCGAAAAATTTTCGGGCGAAAAATTGCCGCGAATTTGCGAAAAATTGAAAAACGGAGCGTTTTCGCGTCAATTTTCGGCCGATTGCCGCGAAAAATTTTCGGGCGAAAAATTGCAGCTAATTTGCGGATAATTGAATACCCTAGAAAGTGTGAATGGCTAACAACATACGGGTAACAAAGTGGCAACAGAGAAACATACCATACGGGGAACACACGCAGGCGCAACCGGAATCCAGTCCTCCAATTATCAGCGATAACTGTTGAAGAGAGAGTACTGGCTGGCCTGGGGACGGTGACCCTTATATACACTGCACACAATACAGTACAATGGTCCCTATATTCTTATTGTTCATTGGACACAGGAATTCGTCTTCGCACTAAAACAAAAGGTCATAGGTTGATTCATACAGGTGGGCTGTGACTATTTCCAACTGCTCAGGTGGGTGGGAAACTAGGTTTCCCGCCGCATGGATAAGTAAGTGCAAATAATAGTAAAAGTACATAAACTTCTTATGTCCATAACTATTCGCACGAGCGATTAATTCGCTTCAAACCAACACCGGAATATTGCTAATTAAATACTCTTCCGATGGATACTAAACACCACTGTATAACCCTTGTCTGACCCTTCGTATCAAACAAAGAGGGATCTCTTTGTCCATGAACATGCTATGTTAACTAAACTTTCAGATTCTATCAAAGGGACCATAATACATTATATGTTAAAAATATGTAACGATTGAGTCGCACGCTAGGCGCACATAAACTCTACCGTAAATGCGCATACCGTGCACCTGCGGGTGCACGTAACAGCGGGTATGCGCACGCACGGGAGAGCGTACGCATGCGCAGCGCGGACATGTATGAGGTGCAAATATGGCAGTGTGCATCATTATATTTTTCTGACTTTGACAGTCCACCCTTTGGCAGTCACCAATAACTGCCACTTCCTAAAACATTTCAAAAAGAGAAAAATATATGTCATGTGTAAATACATTTCCATGGTCGGGTAGGGGAGGAGAGAAGAAGGTGTGAAAAAAGGTATGACCTAGTGAGATAGCAGAAGCATGTGTGTATGAATCCATGTTTGGGGGGTCATGTATCATCGTGCCGTACGTGTTTTAAATCAAGCTTCGAGGTATTGCGAAGTATACATTTGAATTCCTTCTTATCCCGTATCAAGGGTCTGTGGTTGGGCTGTCAAACTTTACTGAGCTCTTTTCGGCTTTTAGTTGCAACAAAAATGGGGGAGCACATTTTAGTTGATGATACATGAATGGGGGGATATGTGATTGCTGATATCTGTGCCTGTATTCCCTATCGACTATGTGTGTGCTTTACCTGAAGGTTGTAGAGATGAAGATAAGAAACAATTATGGTAAATGCAGTGATATTCTATGTCAGGTTAATGAACATTTGTCGGTTGAAGTCTTGTCTGGTGTCTGTTGAATGCAGTCTTCTTTGGGCTTTTGCCAAAAAGTGCGAGCAAAAAGCTTTGTCAATGTCCATAGACTTACAAAAGTGTTGGGCTAGCGTAAATTTAAAATTTCTAGGGAAACTGGGGGTCTATGGCATAGTTCATCAATTATCTGTGTACAAGGTTGTCAAAATTTCTTCTTTAATCCATCTGTTGTCTGTATACAGGATCGTCAAATTCCTCGTCCAAGTGGGTCTTTTTACCTTGGAGAAAACGGAGAAACAGGTGAAAGAAACGGACCGTATAATCGCATTTTCATCACATCATTGTCTCTATCGTTGGGTCATAAATCAAATCCATTGGAATTACAATTTCCTCACTCCTTAGACTCATTACCCTGGTACTACGTTTGCACTTCATTAAAGCCTGACCGCATCTAAATATCAAGCCAATCGATATGACAACACCTAAGATACATAGAAGAAACTTCCCTACATCCATTATGACTCCTTGAGCCCATTCTCCTAAACCAGAGAACCAATTTCGCGGGTTCAACCATGACACCCAACCAGTCAGCTCATTACCCACAGCAGCAAGGGTGAGATTGTGTCTCCTGCGAAATTCCCACTTTAATTGGAGAATATCGTCCATCTTTTGGTCTATGACCTCGACCGGATCCTCGGTACTATTCGTAATATAAGTGCAGCATTTCACGCCGTACTGCGTTGCCAGTGTGACACAATATCCACCTGTCACTGCTGTGAGATAATTAAGAACCATTCTATGCTGATCCAGTTCTATTTTATAAGCTTGAAGCTCCCTTCCAGTATACCTAAAAGTGTCGTCATACATTTCAGTGATATTGTCTAATAAGTTTGCAAGCGCAGATATGTATCTATAGTTCAGCACTCCTCTAGCGGTGCGAGTGAAATCTAACGCAAGTAGAACCTGAATCCCGGTGGATTCGTGGATCAGATCAGAGGCCGGATGCTCTGTCCTTTCTGTCAGTTGCCTTTTAACTGCGTGCTCGTAATGAGTGTGAGTATAAGGAGCTTGGGCACCACGGTGTATATCTTTCATTTTGGCATGTGATACAGTCATTACCTCAGGCAGTACTTTTCCAATATAACACAATCCTTCAGAGTTTGGGGCAAGCCACTTATACGCCTTCCTCCCGCATATGAAATATGCATCATCGGGGAGAACATATGGGACGGAGTAGGACATAACCATTTTACACATCTTCCATGTGAAATCTCCTAACCCTAATTCTCCCATCTGTCTAGTACACGTATCTGTTTGTATGATATGTGCACAGTATCCTGGTGATACCTCTCCAACTCTCATGATCCTATTTCCTAGGATATACCTATATCGGAAAGATTTTTCTCTACTGGCTATGTGGCGTATAAGCTCTGTATCTGTAGGCATTCTATCTGCTCTATATGAAAAGGTCATGGTTTGGTTACTCCATGACACTTCCCAATTTCCCGGCTTTCGGGGATTGGAAATGTTAAAACATATTAGGGACCTATCCACATGGTATTGGTGGAGCTTCAAACTAGGAGGGCTGGAGATATTAAACCTCCTGTCCACCGGTCTCCCACCCTTTAGCTCAAGTACCTCCCCTATCGTTAAAGGAAATGGTACTAGCCCTGATTTGCTATGACCTTGAGGTACTTGAGAGCATACCCAACAATCTGTCTGATTTAACACATTACCCACTAAGGAGTGATAGTCACTCAATGGATGCCGATCCATGTGGATATTAAAACTGGATTGGCATTTCTTGATGCACCCATCCTCAACTACATTGTCACAGAGCCTACAGATACAATTTTCTTCAGCTAACAATCCTTCACAATTCCTTCTATTGTCAATGCTATCGGATCGTTTTCTGATACTCGCCTTTACTTGTTGATTAAGTTGCTCTTGGAAAACTACGCCTCCATCTTTGTCATCAGAACCCATTCCAGAACCTCTCTCGACCTCCATGGTACTCTCACCGGAACAGACTGCTCTGGTCAACATCATGGTCAACAGGAAAATCCGGATCACAGTCTCTTGGGGCAAGTCCATCTTATAGGAGGAAACGGAGAAGAGTAAGAAGGGGGAAAAAAATAATTGAGGGAGATGGGATGGGAAGTGGAGAAAACAATAAAAGGGAACAGGGGATCGACAACTGCTTTCGATCTTATGATTTTCAATGCTCAGGTGCCGCCTCAGTCCTCCTAAAACAGACACTCCAGTGATACAACTTCCTCTACCGTCTGTTCCTTATCACGGGACCTCTCTGGATCAGCAACCTTCTTACAATGGGACGAATGAACCCAAGTCTCTCTCTCGGCAACTTTCAGTGCTGTAGTGCTAGTCAATAAGACTTGGTATGGTCCTTCCCATCTGTCAATAAGGCAACCTGAGCGTAGAAAATTCCGTATCATTACATAATCCCCAGGTTCAATGTCATGACAATTACTATCTGGCAAATCAGGAATCACCAACTTCAAATTATCATTTTGATTCCTTAGCTGTTTACTCATGTTAACCAGGTACTTTACAGTCACTTCATTGTTACACTTCAAATCATCCTGAGGGTTAATCATAACATGCGGTTGTCGACCAAACAAGATTTCAAAGGGGGACAGATTAAGAGGGGACCTGGGAGTGGTTCTGATGCTGTATAGTACAATGGGTAAAGCTTCTGGCCATGTCAATCCTGTTTCTGCCATAACTTTGCTCAGTTTATTTTTAATAGTGCTGTTCACTCTTTCCACCTTTGCACTCGCCTGGGGGCGATACGGAGTGTGCAGCTTACTATCAATTCCCATTAACTTACACATTCCTTGAAAGACATCACCTGTAAAATGGGTACCCCTATCACTTTCAATTATTCTAGGGATACCGTATCTACATACAAATTCCTGCACAATTTTCTGAGCAGTAAACATATTTGTGGCCGCAGGAAATGCTTCGACCCAATTTGAGAATACATCTATACAAACAAGTACATATTTCAAATTTCGACAAGGGGGTAATTGAATAAAGTCAATCTGTATTACCTGGAAAGGGCCGCCTGTAGGTGGGATATGAGATGGTTCTGTTGGTATTGCCTTTCCGATATTCTTCCTCAAACAGGTAAGGCATGACATTGCTCTCTTACCTGCATGAGATGAAAATCCTGGGGCGCACCAATATGCTCTTACCAACTTACACATTCCCTCCTTGCCCAGGTGAGTCAGCCCGTGTGCTGCTTCAGCTAAACATGGAAGGTATGCTCTGGGGGCCACTGGTTTACCTTGTCCATCCGTCCAGAGTCCTGAGGACTCCTGGCCATATCCTTTTGCCTTCCAGACTGCCTTTTCCTGTGTGGAACACAAATTTTGCATTTCACACAACTTCTGTGTGTTGATGGTATTAAATACCATCAGTTGTGTGGTGTCTGTCTGTCTGGGGGTACCAGCTGCTAACTTAGCAGCTTCGTCTGCTCGGCTGTTACCAAGTGATACTGGGTCTTGGCTATATGTATGTGCTTTACACTTGATAACAGCCACTCTGTCGGGTTCCTGTATCGCTGTTAGAAGCCTTTTGATGTGGGCTGCATGCGCTACCGGTGTACCAGCTGCCGTCATGAAATTTCTGAGGCGCCATAGGGCTCCGAAATCATGGACTACCCCGAATGCGTATCTAGAATCGGTGTAGATATTGGCTGACTTGCCCTTAGCCAATTCACATGCTCTGGTTAGGGCAACCAGTTCAGCAACCTGGGCTGAGTGAGGTGGGCCTAGCGGTTCTGCTTCTATGGTGCCTTCGTCATCTACGACTGCGTATCCAGTACACAAGTCTCCCGAGTCCGACTGTCTGTGACAACTACCGTCAGTGTAGAAAGTAAGATCTACATCTTCCAGTGGGTTGTCACTGATGTCAGGCCTTGCCGTGAAATTTTGGGTCAAATATTCCATACAATCATGCATGTCATCTTTTGTATTAAATCCTCCTTCCCTTTCACTCTCATCCTCCACCCTTTGTGCCTGTCCAGGCACACCTGGGAGATATGTTGCAGGATTTAATGCACTGCATCTCCTTATGGTGATGTTTACGGGGGCCATAAGTGCCAATTCCCATCTTGTAAACCGCGCTGATGAGACGTGCCTGGTTTGGGCAGAATTTAGCAAGGCTGACACTGCATGTGGTGTATGAATTGTGAGGTTGTGACCTAGCACTACATCTTCGCTTTTCGTTACTAGCAATGCTATTGCAGCAACGCTTCGCAAACATGTGGGGAGGGATCGCGCTACCGTATCTAGCTGAGCGCTGTAGTATGCTACCGGCCTGCTGGCATCACCGTGCTTTTGGGTTAGGACGCCTGCCGCGCAACCAGCACTTTCTGTTCCGTACAGCTCAAAGGGTTTCCCATAGTCTGGCATACCTAATGCTGGTGCCTGCGTTAGGCACTGTTTGAGTCTCTCAAATGCCATCTCGGATTCGTCTGTATGCGAAATCCGATCAGGTTTGTTTGATGAGACCATCTCCTGCAAAGGTAATGCTAGAATGGAAAACCCTGGGATCCAGTTACGGCAATACCCACACATTCCTAAAAACGTTCTGATCTGTTGCTGGGTCTGTGGCAGAGTCATGTCTCTAATTGCTTGGATTCTATCAGCGGTCAGGTGTCTCAGTCCTTGTGTCAGACAATGTCCCAAATACTTCACTTTAGTCTGGCATAATTGCAACTTGTCTTTGGAAACCTTGTGTCCTGTGTCTGAAAGATGAAACAGGAGCTGTTTCGTATCCTTCAGGGACGCTTCCAATGAATCTGAACACAGTAGTAAATCATCCACATACTGTATCAATACTGATCCACTCTCTGGTTGGAAAGACTGTAAACAATCATGCAAAGCCTGTGAAAAGATACTTGGACTGTCTATGAAACCTTGTGGTAATCGAGTCCATGTGTATTGGACTCCCCTGTATGTGAATGCAAACAAATATTGGCTGTCAGGGTGCAGAGGTACCGAGAAGAAAGCGGAGCAGAGGTCAATAACAGTGAAAAATTTTGCAGTGGGAGGGATCTGCATAAGGATGACAGCTGGATTTGGCACTACGGGGAACTGACTCTCAACTATTTTGTTGACCCCTCTTAGATCCTGCACTAATCTGTAACCCCTCCCTCCACTCTTTTTAACAGGGAAAATGGGGCTATTGGCAGTGCTGGACGTCCTTACCAGAATGCCCTGTTGTAGCAAGCGCTCTATTACAGGGTAAACTCCTAACTCCACCTCTGGCTTCAGAGGGTACTGTGGGATTTTTGGAGCTATCCTACCATCTTTTACTAGCACAACTACTGGGGCTACATTTGCCATTAATCCAGTGTCTTGTCCGTCCTTGGTCCAAAGTGACTCCGGTATCTGGGAAATCATTTCTTCTACCTTGGCCGGACACCTATTTGCAACAACAGTGTGTGACATTAATCTTGTTGGGGAGTCTAACATATCTTGCGCTACCTGAGCGTGGTTTTCGGGTATGTCCAAGAACACACCTTCAGGAGTACAATATATGACGCATCCCATTTTGCACAGTAAATCTCTCCCTAAGAGATTAGTCGGAGCCGATGCAGCCAGCAGAAAAGAATGCTTGGTATGCAGAGGCCCTATCGTAACCTCTGTTGGTTTGCTTAAAGGGTATTGACGTACTACTCCTGTTACTCCCATGGCTGGAATTGTTTTACCAGTGGTTCTCATGCCCACGGTCGAATTTATCACTGACTTGGCCGCCCCCGTATCTACAAGGAAATTTAGAGATTTACCAGCTACATCAATTATGACCTCGGGTTCACTCCCAAGACTCGCAATCGATTTTACTGGCTGCAGATTACAGGTGTGGCCACACCCCTATTGGGTATGGTGACCCCCCTGCATTGCAGTTGCGGCTATCACCTGTGGAGGGGGTGAATGGGTATTATCAGAGACTTGCCAGTCTCTTTTTGGGGGGTACCTTCTTGTTTCCCATGCATGTGGCTCATAACCCCGTCTCTGCGGTCCCTGATCCCAATTTCGTATGTCCTGTCGTTGTCTAGGGTTTTTATGTGCATTATGTGAGTTATTTGTACAGTTACGTGCAAAATGTCCTTCCCTGTTACAATTGTAACATTTTACCACATACGTCTTACCACCAGGGATCTGTGATCTGGACTGAGGCGGCCTTGTTGTTAGGGCCTGGATACTTATTGCCATCAGTTTATCACTCTGTGACTCCCTGTGTCTTGTAATATTCCTGTCGTGCCCAACAGCAGTCTCTCTTAACGCGGCCACCGACATACCTCTCCAGTTAGGTTGAGTAGTTTGTACCCTACTCCTTAATACCTCCTTTAAACCGTCCATCAGTACGGACACCGCTACTTCTCTATGGTGTATATTTGCCTCAATGTCCATGATCCCAGTGTATTTAGCCATTTCCTCTAATGCTCTGTGGAAATAATCGGGGGCAGTTTCCCTTTCCATTTGTTTAATGGAGAATATTTTGTTCCATTTTACTACAGCTGGGAAATATATTCCCAACTGCAGATTGATTCTGGTTACATTTTCTTGATTATATGCATATTTTCTTGACTGTATATGATTATATACAGTCAGCTATAAACTTGATAGGGTCAATACTAGAGGGCAGACATGCCCGCAGTAGTGTTCTCCAATCTTTGTTGTTTGGTTCAGTGGAATTTCCTAGGTCCTTAATGAACCTTTGGCATGCGGCTAAATCTTTCCTGGGATCAGGAAATTCAGACAAAATTGTTCTTAATTCTGCTCGTGACCAGGGACAGTGCATAGCAATATTTCTAATGGGTGTGGCTCCATTTGTGTCAGTCTTACCGTTGGGGACCGCTATTACTCTAACAGGGTTAATCTGGACTACTTCACTCTGGTTTGATTCTTCAGTGTGAGGTGCACTAGTTTCAGCATATTGTACAGTGCCGTACTTACCTGTAGACACAACCTCACCTGTCCCTGAGCTATGGGCTTTTGATGCCTCCCTTGGTGGTTGGGCGGTGCCTACTGGAGTATCGCTTATGGTGGCCGCTAGAGAGAGAGCTGAAATCGTAGTGAGCTCATCTTCTTGGTCGTATTCCTGGGGGAAGTTTAACATAGGATACAACTTGCATGGGTTAGCGTTAGTATCAACATTTGCATTTACTTTTATCTTAATTTTGTCATTATTAATATATTGATTAAGTGCACCCTTATCGCACACCCGCATGTCATTCTCTGCAGCCACTTTGTCCCCTGCTATATATGGTGGTGGTGCCGTTGCTATTAGATTTCTACCAGGATGGGAATTTGCTTTTTGAGCTAGTTCCTGTTGTATTTCACTTTCCTGTTGCCATGTCAGTAAACAATCATAATGTCTAATCCTCTGCTTTGCAGATTTTATTAGACCTATCCTTTTTCTTAGATTCTGCAATACCTCAGGGTTCAGACTGCCTACCCGGGGAAACTGTTCCCCATCATCCTCTGTCATACGTTCCCACTCGTTGCATAATACCTGTGTGTGAGTTCTGTATTTTTCACACATTATATACCGTGCGGACCCTTTGGGCCAGCAACCACCAACGTGAACCCTTGTTGGACATCCCTTCTTTGAACAACTGGCCCCCATCGTTTGTAGTTATTGCTGTCTTAGCTAATTCTTACAAACAGACCAAATTTGCCCGCGGTAAGGCGACGGTGAAAGTTTAACTAGTGCCTTCACTCACTCTGCGCCCCAATTGGCCTATCCAATCCGTGGGATCTTTTGTAACCTCTATTTACTGGGGCGCGTGGGAGTATGCGATCCCTCCCCAGTAAGTATTGGTTGTTGGAGATTTGCTTAGTGAACAGCGAAACTCCCTTAAAATAACAAAAACCTACACAAATCACGTTAGAATGTACAAATAGCGTTTATGATCCCACAATAAATTGTTGATGGGTACCAAGGTAACAAACTAATGCACACAATTACGTGCGGTCCAGTCGCACAGCGCATAAATAACTAAATATTTATACGCTTTCCGACCAATGGAATCGATTGTTTAGGCTGCGAAACCTTCAGCCGGAGCTTTACCTTGACTATATGGGTGCTACGCAAAACCCCCGGGGCTGCGCTTAAATACCTCGCAGTCCTTTTGTCTGCGGAAACTACTTGCTCCTTTACCTTATACAATGTTAACGCGGGCAAGCCAGTCCCACGCCACCAAGTGTCCACTCACCTGATGTGGTCTCCGACGGGATCCCGATTTGTGGGTTCACAAAAAAATAATACCTTAAGTTCCACACTCACTTCTATTCAATCATATACACTTTTAATCTTTCTGTACAGAAATTCCTTTCATACAGGTAGGGGTCCAATCCCTGGGTTTGCAGTAGAAAAAGGTTTTCTTTTAGCTAATACTTTTTGAAAAACTGAACTGAACAACCGTGTGCTATTTATCAGGTGGCTATACTATACCGCCCACCCTAAACAAGGTTATTGTGTGATTTGAGTCTCAATGGGCGTATGCGTACGTTCCGTTGCGTAAAACACGCCACGTGCGTATGTCTTTGCGTCACGTACGTGCTTTCGCACGTTGTCCGAGACCCTTATGCACAAAGTGCAGATACTCCCACAGCGACACAATCAACACGTTTCTATCAATGTAAACAATATTCAACAGAAATCGCTTACCGTACACCACACAGTATTTGCTATGCTGTGTGTGTGTCCTTTACACTTATACCCTTAACAATTTTCCTTTGTAATTTTAACTAAATAGCACTAAATTCCTCAGCACGTATCTAATAATCAATTTCTAATGGCAACAAGAAAGTGGGCTGCAACAATGTAGATGTGTGCGTGCGTGCGTGCGTATGCAAAAGCAGAAATAAACAGTTTTAAAATATACTAGCGTATTGTTCTTACCTCCGGTTCCGGATTCCACCCCAGCACTCCTACAGCGTAGCGAAACAGACGCTTATCTAGCCAGCACTACTGTATCCCTCACCACCAATACGGATACGAAAGGATACTGCGTTCCCGCCCTTTGCTGACAGATAAAGTCTGTTTTAGCTAGTGCGGATGGATGTGTGGAGGACGGACGAGCCCTCAATTGAGAATGTCGATTCTGATTACCTTATTAAACACTCTAAGAGGTTAAGAGACACAGTAAGCAATTGGCGTACGAGGTACCGTAAGGGTACGCTCTTAGCGTAGCGGACGCTGTATCGGGAGCGTGCCGCTCGAGCGACACAAACGCTCGCGAGAATACGCTGTTTAACCTTATAAATACTAAAGCTGTTTGAGCGATTGAGACGCTCCTATTACCCCTTGCAATATGATGAACACACAATACCGTGTTAAGGGTCCAACACCTTTTACTATCACGAGTCTTAAGTTAATTCAAAAAGGGGAAAACAGTTCACAAGTCATACGCTACAAACTAACATATAATTCTAACAGAGTATCTAGACAGTAACATGCACAATAGAGAACGATCGCATTACAAATACATAGACTAAGTGTGAATGGCTAACAACATACGGGTAACAAAGTGGCAACAGAGAAACATACCATACGGGGAACACACGCAGGCGCAACCGGAATCCAGTCCTCCAATTATCAGCGATAACTGTTGAAGAGAGAGTACTGGCTGGACTGGGGACGGTGACCCTTATATACACTGCACACAATACAGTACAATGGTCCCTATATTCTTATTGTTCATTGGACACAGGAATTCGTCTTCACACTAAAACAAAAGGTCATAGGTTGATTCATACAGGTGGGCTGTGACTATTTCCAACTGCTCAGGTGGGTGGGAAACTAGGTTTCCCGCCGCATGGATAAGTAAGTGCAAATAATAGTAAAAGTACATAAACTTCTTATGTCCATAACTATTCGCACGAGCGATTAATTCGCTTCAAACCAACACCGGAATATTGCTAATTAAATACTCTTCCGATGGATACTAAACACCACTGTATAACCCTTGTCTGACCCTTCGTATCAAACAAAGAGGGATCTCTTTGTCCATGAACATGCTATGTTAACTAAACTTTCAGATTCTATCAAAGGGACCATAATCTACAAAATACATTATATGTTAAAAATATGTAACGATTGAGTCGCACGCTAGGCGCACATAAACTCTACCGTAAATGCGCATACCGTGCGCCTGCGGGTGCACGTAACAGCGGGTATGCGCACGCACGGGAGAGCGTACGCATGCGCAGCGCGGACATGTATGAGGTGCAAATATGGCAGTGTGCATCATGATATTTTTCTGACTTTGACAATATATATATATATATATTGTCAAAAAATGGAGAGCGCACTCTTCAGTGAATAAAAAGTAACAAATTTTACTTGTAACATCTGATTACATACATTGAGGTTAAAATTCAACAGCACAGGTGTTTCCACCGCGACTTAGCCGTTCACGTCTCCTGGTCCACGGCTTGTCTCACCACCGGCTCTGCTTCCGGAGGATGACGTCACAGCGTCCACGTCAATCAGCCACGCCCAACGCGTTTCGTACTTCAGGTACTTCGTCAGGGGGTGTGGTTTACCAGCTACTTACTCACTATATAAACCCATTCTGGGCGGTGCTCTTAATTTCTAAATTAAAATCTATTTAACACAAAAAGTGTGATCATTTCATATATCTCATACATCAGTCTTATCTCCAGTGGTTAAAGTGGGCCAGGACGGGGCGGAACTGCGTTCCGACACTTCTAATTGAAGGCGGAACCAGTTCCGCCTCCGCCGGGCCACCAAAAAGTGAAAGCTTCAGGACCCTGCTTTACTTTAAAGTTCAAATCTGCATAAGCTGCTGCCAGCCAATCTCTCCTCCAGCTTCAGAGCCAATCACGGCTCGTGGACCGCCAGCCAATGAGAAGCTGCAAAGTGACAGCTTTTCATTGGCTGAAGGTCCGGCGATCCGTGATTGCTTCGAAAGAGCGGCCCCTTTTGAATAGCAGGCAGTGCGCCAGGCAGCCGATCCGTGACAGTAATGTCAGGACTGTCTGGCGGCGCTGCCAATAGCCGCGTCATGATGCTCCAGGCTCCGACGAGGGGGGGATGTGGAGGACGAGGACGAGCGGGGAGATTAGAGCAGCAGGGGATGAGATAGCGGGGCGAGGAGGATGATTAAAAAGCCGGAGGCAAGATGGGCGGAGGGGATGATTAGAGGAGCGGGGGGTGAGATAGGTGGGGGGATGATGAGAGGAGCAGGAGTGAGAGCAGGGAATAATGAGAGGAGCAGGGAGTGAGATAGGTGGGGGGATTATGAGAGGAGCAGGAGTGAGACGGCAGGGGGTGATGAGAGGAGCAGGGGGTGAGATAGGTGGGGGGATTATGAGAGGAGCAGGAGTGAGACGGCAGGGGATGATGAGTGGAGCAGGGGGTGAGATAGGTGGGGGGATTATGAGAGGAGCAGGAGGGAGACGGCAGGGGATAATGAGAGGAGCAGGAGTGAGACGGCAGGGGATGATGAGAGGAGCAGGAGTGAGACGGCAGGGGATAATGAGAGGAGCAGGAGGTCAGATAGGTGGGGGGATTATGAGAGGAGCAGGAGTGAGACGGCAGGGGATGATGAGAGGAGCAGGAGTAAGACGTCAGGGGATGATGAGAGGAGCAGGAGTGAGACGGCAGGGGATGATGAGAGGAGCAGGAGGGAGACGGCAGGGGATAATGAGAGGAGCAGGAGTGAGACGGCAGGGGATGATGAGAGGAGCAGGAGTGAGACGTCAGGGGATAATGAGAGGAGCAGGAGTGAGACGGCAGGGGATGATGAGAGGAGCAGGAGTGAGATGGCAGATGATGATGAGAGGAGCAGGAGGGAGACGGCAGGGGATAATGAGAGGAGCAGGAGTGAGACGGCAGGGGATGATGAGAGGAGCAGGAGTGAGACGTCAGGGGATAATGAGAGGAGCAGGAGTGAGACGGCAGGGGATGATGAGAGGAGCAGGAGTGAGACGGCAGGGGATGATGAGAGCAGCAGGAGGGAGACGGCAGGGGATGATGAGAGGAGCAGGAGTGAGACGGCAGGGGATGATGAGAGGAGCAGGAGTGAGACGGCAGGGGATGATGAGAGGAGCAGGAGGGAGACGGCAGGGGATAATGAGAGGAGCAGGAGTGAGACGGCAGGGGATGATGAGAGGAGCAGGAGTGAGACGTCAGGGGATAATGAGAGGAGCAGGAGTGAGACGGCAGGGGATGATGAGAGGAGCAGGAGTGAGATGGCAGGGGATGATGAGAGGAGCAGGAGGGAGACGGCAGGGGATAATGAGAGGAGCAGGAGTGAGACGGCAGGGGATGATGAGAGGAGCAGGAGTGAGACGTCAGGGGATAATGAGAGGAGCAGGAGTGAGACGGCAGGGGATGATGAGAGCAGCAGGAGGGAGACGGCAGGGGATGATGAGAGGAGCAGGAGTGAGACGGCAGGGGATGATGAGAGCAGCAGGAGGGAGACGGCAGGGGATGATGAGAGGAGCAGGGGGTGAGATGGCAGGGGATGATGAGAGGAGCAGGGGGTGAGATTGGGGTGGGGGTGGTGAGAGAAGCAGGGGGTGAGATGGGAGAGTAAGAGAAGCTGAGGCTGAGATGGGGAATGAGAGGAGCATAGAGTGAGAGGCACAGGGGTGAGATAGAAGCAGTGGCGGAAAGGGTAGCAGGGAGTGAGAGGTGTAGGGGTTAAGTAAAGGAAAGAAAGATTCAGGTGATCAGACATAAAGGTGTATAGGGAATTCGGGTTGTAGGTGAAGATATGGACACAAGGAGAGTGACAAAGGAAACAAGAAAGCAGAAAGGACACATGGAAGACACAGAGGTGAGCAAAGGTTGTACATATCCTGATACATTGCGCATTTCTAAATTGAAACACATTATAAAAATACCTATAGATTCAGTGGGGCACTACTACTACTGTGGGCATTGTGTGTGTAAAAGGCACTAATATGTGGGGCAATGTGAATTAGATTGTGCTACTGTGAGGCGTTATTTTAAATTGGTACTATTGTGTGGCCACGCCCATTCCTAGTGAGGTCACACACCCTTTTTTGCAGCGTGCGCCTTTGGAGCGTGGGTGATGAGTTCCCCCACCTCTCCAGGACCACTTTAAGCCCTGCTTATCTCACAATCATATATATATATGATATATATATATATCATATCGTTTCACATTCTACACAATATATTATCATAAATCCAGAAAATTTCTTTGATCAATACTTTCCATAATAAATAAATCAGCTGGAATATATAGCACATGTTCATGATTCCGAGTCAGCCTGTACAATCCATTGAAACAATAATATCAATCAGTCTCTATCAGTGGCGGATCTAGACTTAACTTTTAGGGGGGGCGGTTTAAGAATGATGACTCCTCCCCCTAATCATAGCCCCTCCCACTTAGTAATGCCCTTCCCGTTCGCTTCTAAAAATTTCCTATTGTTGCCATTACTAATAAAATGTTGCCAGTTAGTGGAGAGAACCCTGCGCACTGGTGATACAGACTGGCGAATCGCCATTCCTTCCATCAGGGGTGGTAGAGGATAAGACAGTAGGGCAATTTAAACATGCATGGGATAGACATAAGCAGAGCCGGCCATAGGCATAGGCAAACTAGGCAATTGCCTAGGGCATTTGATATGCCTAGGGGCATCAGCAGCTTCTTCTGATTAAAATGATATGCGGCATGCATATATTCTGTGTGTAGCATTTCATATGCAGATACAGCCACAGTATATAGGCATGCTGCATATCATTTTAATCAACAGAAGCTGCTTGTGCATCCTAGCCACATAGCAATGCAAATAAGATGCATTTTCATTAAAAAAAATGTGCCCGACGTTAGCACTGAGGCAAGATTTATGAGGACACATCTGTATCCAAGCAGAGGCAGAGGTCACAGTCTTAGTGGCAGTGTGAGTGCTGTGTGCGGGTGGGTTGGTTGTGCAGTAGTGTTCGGAATATGTGTAAGGAGCATTATGTGTGTCATGTAAAAATGCATTAATAATGTGCAGCATATGTGTAAAGGGCACTATGTGTGTCATTATGTGTATAAGGGCATTAATAATGTGCAGCAAATGTGTAGGGGGCAATATGTGTGTCATTATGTGTATAAGGGCACTAATAATGTGCAGCAAATGTGTAGGGGGCACTATGTGTGTCATTATGTGTATAAGGGCATTAATAATGTGAGGCATATGTGTAAGGGACATTACGTGTAAAAGGGCATTAATAAAGGTTGTCATAATGTGTAAGGCGCATTATGTTTATAAGGACATTAATAATGTGTCTCATATGTGTAAGGGACATTACTCTGTGGCATTGTGTGTATAAGGTGCTCTACTATGTGGCGTTGCGTACAGAAAGGGCACTACTGTGTCGTCTAATGTGAATAAAGAGCAATAGGGTGTGGTGTAATGTGAATAAGGAGCAATTCAGTGTGATGTAATGTGAATAAGGGGCTCTCCTGTGAGGAGTAACGTTTATATGGTAAAGTGGTACTACTGTGGGATGTAATATGAATTATGGACACTATCGCATGATCAAATGTGAATAAAGTTGCACTACTATGTAGCGTAATTGGAATTGGGGTTAGTATTGTGTGGCCATGCCCCTTACCAGTAAAAACACACCCCTTTTTGGGCTGTGCGCCAAATGTGCGAACTGTTACTATTTAAAATATAGGGGGTACAAACACCAAAATAAGGACTGCTATGGATGAGGGGTGATGGTGCTGGGAAAGAGGTGCAAGGTCAGAGGCGGAACCAGCGGTGGTGCTAGGGAGCACCAGCCAAAGTCTTGCCTAGGGCATCATATTGGCTAGGGCCGGCTCTGCCATATACTATAATGGGGCCCATTTATCACTGAGTTTTAGCTATTTAAAGCTCATTGCGTATGATAAATGGTGCCGCAGCCAATCAGCTCCCAACTGTCATGTGTTCAGCTCCCAACTGTCATGTGTTTGAACTATGACAGTTGGGGGCTGATTGGCTGGAGCACCATGTGTCATACACAACCAGTTTTAAATAGGAAGCACTCATTGATAAATGGGCCCCAATGTCTGAGTATCATCTCTCCGCTGCATGGACGACAGACGGGACAGAGCGTACGTGACAGTGGGTGGAGTTATAAGCAATTGAAAGTCGAACCCGTAAGCGCCTTGAGTCCTATTGGAGAAAGAGCGCTATATAAATAAAATTATTATTATTAAAAGGTGACTCCTGTGCAGGCTGCGACCACCATCGGACCATGGCAAGGCTGTTCACCATCGGTATTAAACCATTCATGGGCGTCAGTGAATAACCCTAATGCCAGCCTCCAGGCCCTACTTATCATCATGTATGGTAGAACCGCAGCCCAGGTGTCGCAGGTGTGTCAGTGCAAGCGGCTGCGTTACCATCTGCACAGCACAGGTATAGGAGGCCGTGCTCAGACTGCTATAGGTTACAACTGGGTGTGGCGTATACAGACGCACACATTTGTAGTACAGTGTGCATGGACGCTAAACGTGGGCATCGCAGTCCTTGTACATTCAGCCAACTGGATATATGACAGGGAACAGAGCCGGCCTTAGGCATAGGCAAACTAGGCAAATGCCTAGGGCATTTGGTATGCTTAGGGACACCAGCAGCTTCTGCTGATTAAAATGATATGCGGCATGCCTATATTCTGTGTGTGACTACGGCTGTATCTGCATACGAAATGCTAAATTGCAGTTTATTACTGTAAATCACTGTAATGTAGCATTTCGTATGCAGATACAGCCGCAGTCGCACACAGAATAAAGGCATGCTGCATATCATTTTAATCAGTAGAAGCTGCTTGTGCATCCTAGCAACATAGTAATGCAAATAAGATGCACTTTCATAAACAAAAGGCACCCGACCTTAACAGAGCTGCAGCTGACTCATGCCAGGCATCTCCTGCAGAACTAGCGGCGGTGCTAGGGGGCACCAGCCAAAATCTTGCCTAGGGCATCATATTGGTTAGGGCCGGCTCTGGACATAAGGATATTCTTACAAAGAAATAAGGATCAGATAAGGTTAGAGATAAAAATAATGTAAAAAAAAAAAAAGGGGCAGACTAGATGGGCCAAGTGGTTCTTATCTGCCGACAAATTCTGTTTCTACAGCACACAGAATGAGCCGAAATTCACATTATAGCACACTGAATGAGCCGAAATTCACATTGTAGAACACTGTATGAGCCGAAATTCACATTATAGCACACATAATGAGCTAAAATTCACATTATAGCACACAGTATGATCCAAAATTCACATTATAGCACACTGAATGAGCCGAAATTCACATCATAGCACACTGAATGAGCCGAAATTCACATCATAGCACACTGAATGAGCCGAAATTTACATTGTAGCACACTGAATGAGCCGAAATTCACATCATAGCACACTGAATGAGCCGAAATTCACATTATAGCACACTGAATGAGCCTAAATTCACATTGTAGCACACTGAATGAGCCGAAATTCACATTATAGCACACTGAATGAGCCGAAATTCACATCATAGCACACTGAATGAGCCGAAATTCACATTATAGCACACTGAATGAGCCAAAATTCACATTGTAGCACACTGAATGAGCCGAAACTCACATTGTAGCACACTGAATGAGCCGAAATTCACATGATAGCACACTGAATGAGCCGACATTCACATCATAGCACAGTGAATGAGCCGAAATTCACATGATAGCACACTGAATGAGCCGAAATTCACATTGTAGCACACTGAATGAGCCGAAACTCACATTGTAGCACACTGAATGAGCCGAAATTCACATGATAGCACGCAGAATGAGGGAAAAATCACATTATAGCACACTGTATGAGGCAAAAATGACGTTATAGCACGCAGAATGAGGCAAAATTCACATGATAGCACGCAGAATGAGGGAAAAATCACATTATAACACACTGTATGAGGCAAAAATGACATGATAGCACGCAGAATGAGGCAAAATTCACATGATAGCACGCAGAATGAGGGAAAAAATCACATTATAGCACACTGTATGAGGCAAAAATGACGTTATAGCACGCAGAATGAGCCGAAATTGACATTATAGCACGCAGAATGAGGCAAAATTCACATGATAGTAGAGATGAGCGCCTGAAATTTTTCGGGTTTTGTGTTTTGGTTTTGGGTTCGGTTCCGCGGCCGTGTTTTGGGTTCGAACGCGTTTTGGCAAAACCTCACCGAATTATTTTTGTCGGATTCGGGTGTGTTTTGGATTCGGGTGTTTTTTTCCAAAAACACTAAAAAACAGCTTAAATCATAGAATTTGGGGGTCATTTTGATCCCAAAGTATTATTAACCTCAAAAACCATAATTTACACTCATTTTCAGTCTATTCTGAATACCTCACACCTCACAATATTATTTTTAGTCCTAAAATTTGCACCGAGGTCGCTGTGTGAGTAAGATAAGCGACCCTAGTGGCCGACACAAACACCGGGCCCATCTAGGAGTGGCACTGCAGTGTCACGCAGGATGTCCCTTCCAAAAAACCCTCCCCAAACAGCACATGACGCAAAGAAAAAAAGAGGCGCAATGAGGTAGCTGTGTGAGTAAGATTAGCGACCCTAGTGGCCGACACAAACACCGGGCCCATCTAGGAGTGGCACTGCAGTGTCACGTAGGATGTCCCTTCCAAAAAACCCTCCCCAAACAGCACATGACGCAAAGAAAAAAAGAGGCGCAATGAGGTAGCTGTGTGAGTAAGATTAGCGACCGTAGTGGCCGACACAAACACCGGGCCCATTTAGGAGTGGCACTGCAGTGTCACGTAGGATGTCCCTTCCAAAAAACCCTCCCCAAACAGCACATGACGCAAAGAAAAAGAGATAGTATACTCGTAACTAGTATGTATGTATAAAGAAAGAAAAAAAAACCACGGTTAGGTGGTATATACAATTATGGACGGGCTGCCGAGTGCCGACACAGAGGTAGCCACAGCCGTGAACTACCGCACTGTACTGTGTCTGCTGCTAATATATAGACTGGTTGATAAAGAGATAGTATACTCGTAACTAGTATGTATGTATAAAGAAAGAAAAAAAAACCACGGTTAGGTCACTGGTATATACAATTATGGACGGGCTGCCGAGTGCCGACACAGAGGTAGCCACAGCCATGAACTACCGCACTGTACTGTGTCTGCTGCTAATATATAGACTGGTTGATAAAGAGATAGTATACTCGTAACTAGTATGTATGTATAAAGAAAGAAAAAAAAACCACGGTTAGGTCACTGGTATATACAATTATGGACGGGCTGCCGAGTGCCGACACAGAGGTAGCCACAGCCGTGAACTACCGCACTGTACTGTGTCTGCTGCTAATATAGACTGGTTGATAAAGAGATAGTATACTACTAGTAATATTATATACTGGTGGTCAGGTCACTGGTCACTAGTCACACTGGCAGTGGCACTCCTGCAGCAAAAGTGTGCACTGTTTAATTTTAATATAATATTATGTACTCCTGGCTCCTGCTATAACCTATAACTGGCACTGCAGTAGTGCTCCCCAGTCTCCCCCACAATTATAAGCTGTGTGAGCTGAGCAGTCAGACAGATATATAATATATATAGATGATGCAGCACACTGGCCTGAGCCTGAGCAGTGCACACAGATATGGTATGTATGTGACTGAGTCACTGTGTGCTGTGTATCGCTTTTTTCAGGCAGAGAACGGATTATAAATAAAAGTGGTGGTCGCTGGTCACTATCAGCAAAACTCTGCACTGTACACTACTGAGTACTCCTAATGCTCCCCAAAATTAGTAAATCAAGTGTCTAAACGGAGAGGACGCCAGCCACGTCCTCTCCCTATCAATCTCAATGCACGTGTGAAAATGGCGGCGACGCGCGGCTCCTTATATAGAATCCGAGTCTCGCGATAGAATCCGAGCCTCGCGAGAATCCGACAGCGTCATGATGACGTTCGGGCGCGCTCGGGTTAACCGAGCAAGGCGGGAAGATCCGAGTCGCTCGGACTCGTGAAAAAAAACATGAAGTTCTGGCGGGTTCGGATTCAGAGAAACCGAACCCGCTCATCTCTACATGATAGCACGCAGAATGAGGGAAAAATCACATTATAGCACACTGTATGAGGCAAAAATGACGTTATAGCACGCAGAATGAGCCGAAATTGACATTATAGCATGCAGAATGAGGCAAAATTCACATGATAGCACGCAGAATGAGGGAAAAAAATCACATTATAGCACACTGTATGAGGCAAAAATTACATAGCACACAGAATGAGGAAAAATTCAGCCAAATAATGCAGGGAGAAGAGGGGGGGGGGAGAGAAATGGGACACACACACACACAGTCACACACACACACACACACACACACACACACACACACACACACACACTCCCACCTCATAGATGGAGGCCGGGTCCCGCCAGGATATTGGGAACGGGGTGCAGAGCGGTGTAGCGCGGCGGGGGACGAAGACAGAGAGAGAGCGTCTTGACGCGCATACAGGAAGGAGGGGGCGTGGTCAGAACAGAGGTCGCTGTACGCGCGTTAGGACGCTCCTCTCTCTCCTCGTCCCCCGCCGCGCTGCACCGCTCTCCACCCCGTTCCCAATACCGCGCCGGGACCCGGCCTCCATCCCGGTGCCGGTATATGTAGGGGGGGCGTTCGCCCTAATCGCCCCCCGCTAAATCCGCCACTGGTCTCTATATTTAGACCCTTAAAGCACCTTTTGGTTTGATCAAAAACAAGGAGTAAATCATGATGTATAAAGGGAAGTTTAGATGTAATCACACCTCACCGTGCCCATTCCCCCAGCCACCCGCTGTGCATATTCCGAATCCGCCAGCCGGGACATAGCCACTGCCACTGGCGTGCTCTAAAATACATGCACACGGGTTTAGCCTTCCAAGAATGGCACAATGTCACAACCCTCATTTAGACCATCTGGAGCAAATGTGTAGATCCAGAAGGTTTCTCGCCTTGAAAGTAATTTAAGAATATCACCTTTCCTTTCATCAAGTTCTACTTTCTCAATAGCTTTAAAGGAAAAGCCATGAAGTTGTGAGTCACAGCAGCCAGCAAAATGTCTCGGGACACTATGATTCTCGACTCCATGGATGATATTTCGTGTATGCTCTAAAACTCCCAATTTGAGGGTTTGCTTAGTTTTACCTACATAGCGCTTTCCACACTTACACTCTAAGAGGTAAATAACATGTGAGCTAAGACAACTCAATTTCCCTTTGATCTTCCATGATTTATCATTATTAGAATTAAAAAAGCGTTTATGATCCTTATGATCCTTATTCACATACTGACAGACCTTACATTTTGTACATGCATAAAATCCCTCCACTCTGTCTGATCGTAATACAATGTCCCTCTTTAAATTACTGGGAGCAAGTTTACTTTTCAAAGAACGGGAATTTCTAAAAACCACTTGTAGATACTTCGGGATTACCTTCTGTAGCACTGGGTCCAAACATAGGATATCCCAATGTTTCTGTAAAATCTTTTTAATAGCACCCCCCTTGGTATTATACCTAGTTACAAAGGGAACGGAGAATTTATTTCGGTCCTGTTCTTTTTGTCTGTACACCACCAATTCAGATATAGTTCTTTCTTTAGCTCTATTATAAGAATCTTCAATAACCCGTTCAGGATATTTCTTGTTGATAAAACGTTTATATATATCAGCCTGCTCCTCAAACTTAGATAATTCTGAACAGTTACGTCTAAGTCTAATAAATTGTGAATAGGGTATATTATCTACCCATTTCTTATAATGACAACTATGGTAATGTATATAACTATTACGATCTGTTTTCTTGATGTGTGTATATGTATTGACCCTTCCTCCATCCATACAATCCGTATTGTCCAATACCAAAACCAAAAATTCTATCTTATTTTTTTGAAAATTAGAGGTAAATCGTAAATTGAATGTATTTTTATTCAAGTAGACCATGAATTCCTCAAACATCATTTCACTACCCGACCATACCATCAAAATATTGTTGTCACGATCCGGGTATCTGGACGCCATTTCTTACCCATCAGATGCCTCCTAAGGCTGGCTCAGCGCTCCAGGACCGGATCCCATCTGTTATCCTAATGTTCACATTCCTGCATCCTCTCCTGTCTCTCTGAGACGCTGTCACAGTAACGCCTTATTACATCTGGCATGGCGTCTCCCGCGGCCTCCGCCGCCGTCCCTGAGCTTCTGCATGCAGAGTGTCAGAGTGGCGATTATGTCAGCCGCGGCCTCCGCTGTGTCCGCGTGGTTGGATGTGCACTTGTCAGCCTGGCGTCTCCTGTCTCCAGTGGCCGTCGCCGCCATTACTGTTTTCATTACCACATGGATTACAAACCAAACTTCCCTCCAAGTGTCTGCATGGGCGCAGCCATCTTGGATTCTGTCAGCTGATCATTTCCTCCAATCTGTTGTCAGTATTGTTAATCTGCATAATTGCCTAGCCAATCCCTTCCTTGCTGCAGGTATAAATACACTGTGCCTGAGCAAGGAAGGCGTCAGTGCTTTGGTTGTCAAACCTAGTTCCTGTTTGTCTCTCTCCTGTGATTGTCTTCCAGGTTCCAGCTCCTGTCTCAAGACTTCCACCATAGAGACCCGCACCAGCATTCCACCTGCGGTGTAGCCTGACTCTCCAATCCATTGTGGATTCATCTGTTTCCAGCTACAACATTACCTGCTTCCAGCTCAGCTTCCAGCAGA
This sequence comes from Pseudophryne corroboree, assembly GCF_028390025.1. Lineage (NCBI taxonomy): Eukaryota > Metazoa > Chordata > Amphibia > Anura > Myobatrachidae > Pseudophryne > Pseudophryne corroboree. Next base: position 128,693,438 of record NC_086455.1, read on the forward strand.
GTACAGCTTCCCTTAAAGGGCCGGTGTCCTTTCTACACTTTACCACTCTCCACCGGTATTATTATTTCTCCGCTCTCAAGTTCTACATTTCAGTTCATATTTCATCGCTCCCAAGTTCATTTATTATTTAACTGGTTCCAGCCAGTATCCACTCCGTGCTAACAACAGTCTGGTTCCAGCCAGTATCCACAGCAGCTGTTTTACCTTCAGCAACCCAGCTTTTCCTGGAACACCAGCTGGCACAATCCTGGGTTATCTCCATTGCTACAGTCGGGCCTGGTAAGGACTTTCCATCTAGAAGATCATAAGAACTATCTCACACTACCAGTGCCCTGTGGCTCCTGCCATCCTGTAGTACCCAGGAACTGTATTTATTATTTGCTGACTTTTACGTTTTCTTTTACTGCTGCTGTGTTGCGGAGTTGTCATAATAAACATCATTGACTTTTATCCAAGTTGTCGTGGTCACGCCTTCGGGCAGTTATTATTCATGTTACTTACATGTCCAGGGGTCTGATACAACCTCCCAGGTTCCGGTACATCTCAGCCCCTATAACTGAGGCTGCCTCCCGTCAGCTCAGGCCCTCAGTTGTGACAGTAAGCACTGACCTAATGAATCCAGCCGGAGACCAGGATCAAGCGGCCAGGCCGATGCAAGAACTGGCAGCCCGACTAGAACATCAGGAGGCTGCACAGGGCCACATCATCCGCTGTCTCCAGGATCTCTCTACTCGGCTGGATGGGATTCAGACAACTCTCCGTGGATCAGGCGCATCTGGTGCGTCAACCACAGTGACTCCAGCTATAACCCCACCCACCTTACCCATTTCTGCTCCACGTCTTCATCTTCCAACGCCAGCAAAATTTGACGGATCTCCAAGATTCTGCAGGGGATTTCTCAACCAGTGTGAGATTCAGTTTGAGCTACAACCTGGCAATTTTCCCAGTGACCGTACAAAAATTGCCTACATCATCTCTCTTCTCAGTGGCTCCGCCCTTGACTGGGCATCACCGTTATGGGAGAGGTCCGACACCCTGCTATCTTCTTACACTGCATTCGTATCAACATTCAGGCGCATCTTCGACGAGCCAGGCCGGGTAACCTCAGCTTCATCCGAGATTCTCCGTTTAGGCCAGGGGTCACGTACTGTAGGACAATATCTGATACAGTTCCAGATCCTGGCATCCGAACTGGCATGGAACGACGAGGCCCTGTATGCTGCATTCTGGCATGGCTTATCTGAGCTTATTAAAGATGAGTTAGCTACCAGAGACTTACCTTCTAAGTTAGATGAGCTAATCTCACTCTGCACGAAAGTTGATTTACGTTTCAGAGAGAGAGCAACTGAGCGTGGAAGATCATCTGCTCCAAAATCTTCTGCTCCTCCTCCTCGTCAACTGTCACCATCTAAAGATGAGCCCATGCAAATTGGCCGTTCCCGTTTAACTCCTGCTGAGCGCCGAAGACGTCTCTCTGAGTCTCTTTGTCTTTACTGTGCAGCTCCGTCTCACACCATCAATGCCTGTCCCGAACGTCCGGGAAAACTCCAAACCCTAGCTCGCCCAGGAGAGGGCCGGCTAGGAGTAATGATCTCCTCTCCATCTCCTCATGATTGTAATCTCCCAGTCTCGCTTCAAGTTGCTCAACGTTATCGGAACGTCATTGCTCTCCTTGATTCCGGAGCAGCTGGGAACTTTATTACTGAAGCCTATGTTAAACGGTGGTCCCTACCCACCGAGAGACTTCCTTCCTCCTTTTCCTTAACTGCCGTGGATGGCAGTAAAATTTTTGATACTGTTATTGCTCTAAGGACTCTACCAGTTCGTCTGAGAGTGGGAGTTCTTCATTCCGAACTTATTTCACTTTTAGTGATTCCAAGAGCCACACATCCTGTGGTCCTGGGCCTTCCATGGCTCCGTCTTCACAATCCTACAATTGATTGGACGACTACGCAAATCCTGGCATGGGGTTCCTCCTGTGCAGAGACATGTTTGTTTAAAGTATTGCCTGTCTGTTCTTCCTCCCCCAGGTCGTCTGATGTTCCACCTCCTCCATATCAAGATTTCACGGATGTGTTCAGTAAAGCTTCTGCTGATATCCTTCCTCCTCATAGAGAATGGGACTGCCCGATTGATCTCGTTCCAGGGAAGGTTCCACCTCGAGGCCGAACTTATCCGTTGTCTCTGCCTGAGACGCATTCTATGGAGGAATACATTAAAGAGAACCTAGCAAAGGGGTTCATTCGACCTTCTTCTTCCCCAGCCGGCGCAGGCTTCTTTTTTGTAAAAAAGAAAGATGGTGGTCTGCGGCCGTGCATCGACTACAGAGGTTTGAACGACATTACCATCAAGAACCGTTATCCTTTACCCCTGATTACTGAGCTCTTTGACAGAGTTAGCGGAGCTACCATCTTTACAAAGCTGGACTTGCGAGGTGCATACAATCTCATCCGGATCCGTGAGGGTGACGAGTGGAAGACCGCCTTTAACACCCGTGACGGACATTATGAGTACCTCGTCATGCCCTTCGGATTGAGCAATGCTCCAGCTGTCTTCCAGCATTTTGTCAATGAGATTTTCAGAGACATTCTATACCGTCATGTCGTGGTCTATCTAGACGATATCCTCATTTTTGCCAACGATTTAGAGGAACATCGTTTTTGGGTTAAAGAGGTTCTGTCCCGTCTCCGTGTCAATCATCTCTATTGCAAATTAGAAAAATGCGTCTTTGAAGTCAAGTCCATTCCGTTTCTAGGGTACATTGTGTCCGGTTCCGGACTAGAGATGGATCCTGAGAAACTACAAGCAATTCAGAATTGGCCGGTACCCTTAACCCTCAAAGGGGTCCAGAGGTTCTTAGGGTTCGCCAATTATTACCGAAAGTTTATACGAGACTTTTCCACCATTGTGGCGCCTATTACTGCTTTCACCAAGAAGGGTGCTAACCCGTCCAAGTGGTCTGAAGAAGCCATGCAAGCTTTTCATCTTTTAAAACAGAGGTTCATCTCTGCGCCTGTCCTGAAACAGCCTGACATCGACTCTCCTTTCATCCTAGAGGCGGATGCCTCCTCCGTTGGAGTAGGAGCGGTGTTATCTCAGAGGGCTAAAGATGGCCATTTACATCCTTGCAGTTTCTTCTCCCGGAAGTTCTCCCCAGCTGAGCGCAACTATGCCATTGGTGACCAGGAGTTGCTAGCCATCAAGCTCGCTCTAGAAGAGTGGAGGTATCTGTTGGAGGGAGCTTCTCATTTAATCACCATACTTACAGACCACAAGAACCTTTTATACCTGAAGGGTGCACAATGTCTCAACCCTCGTCAGGCCAGATGGGCACTTTTCTTTTCCAGGTTCGACTTTAAACTCCAGTTCTGTCCGGGCTCTCAGAATCGCAAGGCCGATGCCCTTTCCCGCTCATGGGAGCAAGAAAATGAGTCAGAGTCTTCAGACAAGCATCCTATTATAAATCCGTTGGCATTCTCCACGGTAGGGATGGACTCTACGCCCCCATCAGGGAAAAGTTTTGTGAAGCCGATGCTAAGGAAGAAGCTCATGCATTGGGCCCATGCTTCCCGTTTTGCCGGACATACAGGTATCCAAAAAACCCTGGAGTTTATCTCTAGGTCCTATTGGTGGCCAACTCTGAAAAAGGACGTCTTGGAGTTTATTGCATCTTGCCCAAAGTGTGCCCAACATAAAGTATCCCGCCAGTCGCCTGCGGGGCAACTGGTTCCACTATCCGTTCCCCGTCGACCATGGACCCACTTGTCGATGGATTTCATTACAGACTTACCCATGTGCAACAAGTTCAATACCATCTGGGTGGTAGTTGACCGGTTCACCAAGATGGCACACTTCATTCCTCTCACCGGTCTTCCGTCAGCTTCCAAGTTGGCTCAAGTATTCATACAAGAGATCTTCCGACTCCACGGTCTTCCTGAAGAAATTATCTCAGATCGAGGAGTTCAATTCACAGCCAAATTCTGGCGAAGTTTATGTCAAGTCCTCCAAGTCAAGCTAAAGTTTTCCACGGCTTACCATCCTCAGACCAATGGTCAAACCGAGAGGGTGAATCAGGACTTGGAGGCCTTCCTCCGCATCTATGTGTCCTCCTCTCAAGATGACTGGGTTCAATTACTTCCCTGGGCCGAGTTCTGTCATAACAACCAGTATCATTCTTCATCTGCTTCAACACCATTCTTCACTAACTTTGGATTCCACCCTAAAGTTCCTGAGTTCCAACCGCTTCCAGCAACTTCTGTTCCCGCAGTGGATATCACCTTGCATCAGTTTGCCAATATCTGGAAGAGCGTACGATCAGCTCTGCTCAAGGCATCGTTCAGGTACAAGAAGTTTGCGGATAAGAAGCGTCGAGCAGTTCCTGCTCTCAAGGTGGGTGATCGGGTATGGTTATCCACGAAGAATTTGAGGTTAAGAGTTCCCAGTATGAAGTTTGCACCTCGCTATATCGGTCCTTTTAAGATTGAACAAGTCATCAATCCTGTTGCTTACAGACTCCAGTTGCCTCCCTTCTTAAAAATACCCAGGACATTCCATGTTTCCCTGTTGAAACCGCTGATCTTGAATCGGTTTCATTCCTCACTTCCTCCAACTCCGAAAGTCCAAACTCAACGAGGCGTTGAGTATGAAGTGGCCAAGATCCTGGACTCACGTCACCGTTACGGTCAACTACAATATCTTATTGACTGGAAGGGTTATGGTCCTGAGGAACGTTCATGGACCAATGCTTCTGATGTCCATGCTCCTGCCTTGGTCCGGAGATTCCATTCCAAGTTTCCTCAAAAGCCAAAGAAGTGTCCTGGGGCCACTCCTAAAGGGGGGGGTGCTGTCACGATCCGGGTATCTGGACGCCATTTCTTACCCATCAGATGCCTCCTAAGGCTGGCTCAGCGCTCCAGGACCGGATCCCATCTGTTATCCTAATGTTCACATTCCTGCATCCTCTCCTGTCTCTCTGAGACGCTGTCACAGTAACGCCTTATTACATCTGGCATGGCGTCTCCCGCGGCCTCCGCCGCCGTCCCTGAGCTTCTGCATGCAGAGTGTCAGAGTGGCGATTACGTCAGCCGCGGCCTCCGCTGTCTCCGCGTGGTTGGATGTGCACTTGTCAGCCTGGCGTCTCCTGTCTCCAGTGGCCGTCGCCGCCATTACTGTTTTCATTACCACATGGATTACAAACCAAACTTCCCTCCAAGTGTCTGCATGGGCGCAGCCATCTTGGATTCTGTCAGCTGATCATTTCCTCCAATCTGTTGTCAGTATTGTTAATCTGCATAATTGCCTAGCCAATCCCTTCCTTGCTGCAGGTATAAATACACTGTGCCTGAGCAAGGAAGGCGTCAGTGCTTTGGTTGTCAAACCTAGTTCCTGTTTGTCTCTCTCCTGTGATTGTCTTCCAGGTTCCAGCTCCTGTCTCAAGACTTCCACCATAGAGACCCGCACCAGCATTCCACCTGCGGTGTAGCCTGACTCTCCAATCCATTGTGGATTCATCTGTTTCCAGCTACAACATTACCTGCTTCCAGCTCAGCTTCCAGCAGAGTACAGCTTCCCTTAAAGGGCCGGTGTCCTTTCTACACTTTACCACTCTCCACCGGTATTATTATTTCTCCGCTCTCAAGTTCTACATTTCAGTTCATATTTCATCGCTCCCAAGTTCATTTATTATTTAACTGGTTCCAGCCAGTATCCACTCCGTGCTAACAACAGTCTGGTTCCAGCCAGTATCCACAGCAGCTGTTTTACCTTCAGCAACCCAGCTTTTCCTGGAACACCAGCTGGCACAATCCTGGGTTATCTCCATTGCTACAGTCGGGCCTGGTAAGGACTTTCCATCTAGAAGATCATAAGAACTATCTCACACTACCAGTGCCCTGTGGCTCCTGCCATCCTGTAGTACCCAGGAACTGTATTTATTATTTGCTGACTTTTACGTTTTCTTTTACTGCTGCTGTGTTGCGGAGTTGTCATAATAAACATCATTGACTTTTATCCAAGTTGTCGTGGTCACGCCTTCGGGCAGTTATTATTCATGTTACTTACATGTCCAGGGGTCTGATACAACCTCCCAGGTTCCGGTACATCTCAGCCCCTACAACTGAGGCTGCCTCCCGTCAGCTCAGGCCCTCAGTTGTGACAATTGTCTATAAATCTTTTATATAGACATATTGATGATATGAATGGATTGTTATTCTCTATTACTTGTTCCTCCCATTTACCTAAATATAGATTAGCCAGACTTGGTGCGTATTGCGTCCCCATCGCCACTCCGCACTCCTGATTAAAAAATGTTTTCTGGAATTTAAAATAATTATTCTCCAGGATATACTAAATACAATCCAAAATAATAGATTTCCTATTAGCAGTAATATTTTCATCTGAATCTAGAAATTATTTCACAGCTTCAACCCCCCACATGGGGTATACTTGTATACAGTGCTTCGATATCAATAGTAACCCACGAAAATGTGTTGTCCCATTGAAACTCACCTAATTCATTCAAGATTTGTGTTGAATCCCTTGTATATGATTTCAATGAGGTGACATATTCCTTAATATGTGCATCAACAAATTCAGAGATTTTTGCACTAGCTGAGCCAATCCCCGATATGATGGGGCGGCCCGGTGGTTTTTGTAACCTCTTATGCACCTTAGGCAAGCTATAAAAAATGGGAATCATGGGTTGTGGGTTAAATAAAAAAGTAAATGCATCCTGAGTTATACTAGATTAATTAATACCTATTACTAATAACATTCTAATTTCTTCAACTACTCTATCCGTCGGGTCTCCTATAAGCTTTTTTATAAGTAGTATTGTCATCAAGGAGTCTATAACATTCCTCCAGATAGTCTTTTCTTTATCGGCCATCTTAATGACCAATTCATGGTTTTCTTCCAAAGTTTTTAATGCAGCTCTTCCACCCTGAGACAAATTATCTCTGGATTTAATTCCACATCTGCACAATTCCTCTAGGTCCTTTTTTACTAAGGAAGAAAAAGTATCAATAAAGCTTCTCCTAGATTCTATGGGGTAATAAGTAGATAGAGTAGTTGAAGAAATTAGAATGTTATCGTGACTACATCTAGGCGTGAATGCACCTCGATTGCCGCAACCACGTGTATGCCCGGTGTCTGCGCCCATTAAGAATGTATTGAGTGGCAATTGCTGTAATATGCACGTGTGCGACTAAGTGTGTCCGGCGTGCACGTAATGCTGCGACAAAGTCACTATGAGCGTGGCTACATCTGTATACCCCAGCCCTGCCTCATCTACTGCCTTGATAAGCTTTGACCCACGAAACAGAAATCCGCAACACCTGTCTGGCCAGACCCCCAGCGTGCATTCCAGTGCACTGCACCTGCGCTAACCAGGCATCCCCAAGCCTCATTCCCAGAATGCGTTCCACCGCATAGCGCATGCTCCATTAGGATAGCCAGCTATCTTAATACACAACTCTTTCAAGGCATCCCAGCTAATCCTGCACAGCACTACAGGCGCATACGCAGTAACAACAGCAGTAATCCACAGCTCACTATGCGGGATGTAGTTAATATCCTGGCGGAAAGCTGGTGAAATGCCGGCGGTCAGAATCCCGACTGCAGCCCCGTATTCCCACTCGGGTGGTGGTCCACGCCACCACTCGAGAGGGAATTGAATAGTGTGGCGAGCAAAGCAAAAGCTTACCACCGGGCTGAAAGTGTGGCAAGCACAGTGAGCCCACATGGAGACTCACTGCGCTTGGCGTCGGGATTCCAGAGTTGCTCTCCTGACCGCTGGGATCCCGACCGCCGGTATTTCAATACCAACCCCACAACGCTATGGCACTGCAAAATCATTTCTATGTAGTTATTTAAGATGTCCTGCATCCGCGGTTGGCATAGAAAAGATAGTTGTGTGTCCTTTTGTATTATAATTATTATTACTTTATTTATTTTATATTTGGTGTTGTAAATATGTGTTCTTATTGGCACTATTTACTCTGTAATGTGATGGTCCCCATTGCTGCCTCATTAGATTTGGCCCACATTAACAGTAGTCTGAGTGTATTATAGTAATGATGTAGTCCTGCCCATTTTGCAGTACTATAGCATAACAAAGAAGTTGGCAAGGTCCATGCTGGGATATGTAGTCCCACAGGGTTCCTGTGTCTGAGCAATAACAGGGCAAATCCAAGGGACTAGAATTACAACTATACACCCCTCCAAAAATATTGGGACAGCCCTGGTCTCTCACCTTGAACTTGTAGCTGTGCTGAGGTGTACTCCACGGACCACACGGAGCGCAGGTACTAGGCCACCTGCTCTGTCACTTCCTTGCGGTCCTGGACGCTGCTGCCGGGGCCTCCTCGCCCGGGTCCTTGTACTGCTCCACAAGGGGGGCGGTGAGCAGCCTGCGGCCTGGTGATGACAGGAGAAGGGAAGTGTCACCATGTATTTGAGATTACCGGCATCGGCGGCCTCGGGCAATACCGCAGATGCAGTAGTAGCAGCGGCGGCCGCCGTTAATAGCAGCGGTGGACAGTACGAGCAGCCCGGGCCCTCCAGTCTCTGTCAGAGAGGCCGGGCCCGGGACAAGTATACCCAGAGCTCCCCCTTGATGGCGGCCCTGCATACAATTATATTTACTAATACAATAGAAAAGCACTAAAAATGTTATCAACGCAGGTGCTCAAACTGCTTCCATCACAATTTACTTTGAAGTCAATTTACTTTGAAGCTTTGAAGTCTACCTTTCACAAACCCTATTCCATCTACTGTCCACCAACTTTTGGTTCATTCTGTGTATGTGTGTATTTTATATATATATATATATATATATAGCAAGGATGGTGGTAGTGAACTAAATGGGGGTGGAGAAGAGGGGAGGGAAAGAGCAGCCGGCAAGTGTACTTACAAGGGTACTAAAAAGGGTATTACCAAGGGTATTGCCAAAACTTTAGCTAACAACAATTGTGGGTCTTCATTACCGCACATAGAAAATAATGTAAGTAGCATAAGGGAAAATATTTATGTCGGGGCAGAGAGTTTAGAAGGACTAAATGAGTTGATCAAAGAGAATGGTAAGTATGAGGGGGTGATGAGGGAGGGAGCAGAATAACTGTCAGTAAGAGTAACTCTAGGGAGGCACATGTAAACAATGTTAGGATACTCTTAAAAAAACAAATGAACAAGGGAAACTCTAAATGAAAATGTATGCTTGAGAATGCAAGAAGCCTAGCAGTTAAAATGGAGGAATTGGAATTCATAGCATCAAAGGCGGAGTATGATATTATAGGTATTACGGAAACATGGTGGGATGACTCTCACGACTGGGTGGCAAACTTGGAGGGGTATTCTCTTTTCAGGAGAGACAGGGCTAACAAAAGAAGAGGAGGTATATGTCTTTATGTTAAGCCATCTCTTAACCTATACGTAAAGGAAGTTATCTACGAGGGGATTGGAGATAATGTGGAGTCAATATGGGTAGAAATCTCAAGTGGGGGTATTGATAAAAAGAAACTAGTCATAGGCACGTGCTACAAGCAGCCGGATATTAGCATACATGAGGAAGAACAACTCTTGCAGCAAATTGAAAAGGCTGCGGGATTGGGGGGACATCCTGGTGATTGGGGATTTTAATTACCCTGATATAAACTGGAGTAACGATTAATGTGGTAAGGCTGAGGGCAAGAGGTTCTTAAATACGTTAAATGATCACTACAGGTCTCAACTAGTCGAGGACCCAACTAGAGGTAAAACTACTCTGGATCTAGTAATTACTAATAATGTGGACATTATATCAAACACTAAAGTTGGGGAGACTTTGGGGAACAGTGATCACTATATGATCACATTTGAAATCAGTTTCAAGAAACATAGCTATAAGGAATCAACCAAAACATACAGTATAACTTTAGAAAGGCTAACTTCAGTATGCTGAGAAGTGCACTAAATGACATTGACTGACTGGGAAGATTTGTTTCATGGCAAGAACACTACGAAAATGTGGTATGCGTTAAAAGGGTTGCTAGATAGCAATATTCACAAATTCATTCTCATGGGCAGCAAACGCAGGAGTACCAATCTCAAACCGATGTGGCTTAATAAGAAGGTCAAGGAAGAAATTGATAATAAAAAGCGTGCTTTAAAAGCATTAAAAACTAATGGAACAGAGGAGCAATTTCAGTACTACAAGGAATGCAATAAAAGATGCAAAAAAGCAATAAGTGCAGCTAAAATTTAAAACAAAAATCAAATCGCTATAGAGAGCAAAACCAATCCTAAAAAGTTTTTTAAATACATAAACAGTAAAAGGTTAAAAAAGGAGACCATAGGTCCAATAAAAGATGAATTTGGAGTATTGATAAATGATGAAGAAACAAAAGCGGAAATACTGAACAAATTTTTATCATTGGTGTTCACCAGAGAAGAACTGACAGTGGGAGTAGTGCATGACGATAGTGACAGGCAATGATTCGTGGCTAGATACTTGTTTAAGTGAAGAAATAGTCTGGGAGAGACTAAGCAAAATTAAAATTAATAAATCACCTGGTCCAGATGAACTTCACCCAAGGGTTCTTATGGAGCTTAGGTCAACTAGCAAGACCCCTATACTTGATTTTCAATAGTTCAATTAGATCAGGTATGATACCAATGGACTGGCGTATAGCTGAGGTAGTGCCATTATTTAAAAAGGGATCTAAAAATCATCCAGGTAAGTACAGACCGGTTAGTTTGACATCTATAGTGGGGAAATTATTGGAGGGAATTTTAAGGGATAGCATACAAGAGTATCTGCATGCCGCTAAATTTATTAGCAAGAACCAGCATGGGTTTGTGAGGGACAGATCATGTCAAACTAACTTAGTTAGCTTCTATGAGGAAGTGAGCAACAATCTTGACCAGGGAAAAGCAGTGGATGTGGTATACTTAGATTTTGCAAAAGCCTTCGATACAGTGCCTCACAGGAGACTGATCATCAAATTAAAGGAGCTTGGCCTAGGAAAAAATATTTGTACATGGATAAGTAATTGGCTGGATACCAGGGTACAGCGAGTAGTGGTCAATGGGATGTCCTCCAGCTGGGCTCCAGTAGTCAGCGGAATACCACAAGGGTCCGTACTCGGGTCACTAGTGTTCAACATATTTATCAATGACCTGGAAATAGGCCTGGAAAGCACAATGTCAATCTGTGCAGATGATACTAAACTGTGTAAGGTAATTAATTCGGAAATAGATGTGGAGTCTCTACAGAATGACTTATCTAAACTTGAAATCTAGATGTCTAAATGGAAAATGGGATTCACTATAGAAAAATGCAAAGTTATGCACTTCAGGAATAAAAACAAACTTGCAACCTACATATTAAATGGGGAAAATCTAGGGGTAACAGTATTGGAAAAAGATTTGGGGGTACTCATTGATAATAGGCTTAATAACCGTATACAATGTAAAAGCGCAGCAAAGAAGGCAAGTAAGGTGCTAGCGTGCATAAAACGGGGAATTGAGACAAGGGACGAGAGTGTAATCCTACTGCTATACACATCATTGGTACGTCCGCACCTGGAATATTGTGTTCAATTTTGGGCACCACATTATAAAAAAGGTATCTGTGAGCTCGAAAGGGTTCAAAGGCGTGCTACTAAATTGATTAAAGGACTAGAGGGACTGGAGTACGAGGAAAGGCTCACTAGGTTGAATTTGTATACACTATAAAAGAGGCGTCTAAGAGGAGACATTATTAATATCTTCAAATATATAAAGGGAAATTTCCAAGAGTTATCAGAGGAATTGTTTATTAAAAGAACTCTGTTTTAGACACGAGGTCACTCACTTAGGCTAGAGGAGAGAAAATTCCATACGCAGCGTAGGAAAGGGTTCTTCTCTGTTAGGGCAATAAGGATCTGGAATTCCTTGCCAGAGAAGGTGGTAATGGCAGACTCTATATATGCATTTAAAAACGGATTGGACAAATTTCTGACTGAAAAAGATATCCAAGGTAATAGCATTTAAAATATTGACATTGTTAATCTGGGAGGAACATGATTTACAGTTGACAACTAAACATAAAACATTATTTCAATTGGGACATTATAACGAACTCTGCTTAAAACAGATTACAGGTTGAATCCGATGGGCATTTTGCCTATTTTCAACCTCATTAACTATGTTAATATATATATATATATATATATATATATAAACAGTATATATATATATATATATATATATATATATATACAGTATATATGTATATATATGCAGTATATATATATATATACAGTGTATATATACTAATACTTACACATATACACACCCATTAAAACCCCCCTGAATAAAGCCTGCATTTGCCCTGAGGCACACCCACAAATCTCTGTTTGGGCTGAAGAGGAACTGCTTCCACCTTCCCTGCTTAAACTCGTGGCCGGGCAGCAAAATCTAGGGGCCATGGCAACCTAACCCCTGAGATTTGTCCAACCATGTTTTATAGTGACAACTTAGTTTTTTATATAGGCACCAAAACACCATGAAAATTAATGGCAAATAATGCTTATTAACATAGTTTTTATTTATTTATTACATTTTAGTCAATGCTTGCATGTATTTCTCTTCACTTCAATATAAACAGAAAACAATCAGATTTGCGGATATACCTTCCACTTACTGTATCCATTAGTCAAATGCCATATTCCCATTTCAGCCAGACATAACCAAATGCTAACCAGGCCATTGCTGTGAGACAGTGGTACTCTGCTGTAAAAATTATATGGGAGTGCCGTTGAGTTTCTATATTTCCCACTTCCTGGTACCTACAAATATGGGGCACCTTAATTTAAAAAACTGAGTCCTCTTTGTAAACTTGGTGCCCCATAGAAGCTATTATATGGAGATCAGTGTAATAACCAGGCAAATCATGGTGTCCAGGGCTGTGGCAAGCTCTCCTCTAACCTGACTTCGATACATTTATGCCCCCACATTTGAAAGAAAGGTGTCCGTTCTTTAAAATTATGTGGTCTCCTAGTAGTTATTGTCTGGTCATCACCTATCGCTAGACAATATTACCCTGTTATATGCATAACATACGTTTTCTTTATATTGGCAGTAGGGAACATTGCAGAAAAAATGGGTCCCCTCATTTTTTGCAGTAGTTTTCCTGGCTTATAAAATGATAGGCCTTGTTGGCTAGATTATATTCGTACACATTGTAACTTAAAACCAAAACCATCTTTATATGAAAACCTATATGTAGATTCCTAATCTTTTCAATGTTATTGCTTTTAAATCTCCCTCTGCTTTTGGCATTATTCTCCCTCTCCTTCTGTATTTGTCATTCTCTGATAAGCAACAGGCAGAAGTTCTACTGTCTGACAAACCTGGAGAGTGTCGTATTGTCCTACTGATGGGTTCCGCATAGTGCCCAAGTCAGGGTAATTACTACCTTTAGAGGGTTTACAACTTTGTCACTGTCTTTCTTTTTCTACTGTACTTTAATGCTTTCAATATAGTTATCTGTTGGTGATTCACCTGCCCTGAACTGGGGGGTGGGGTTTGTTACTGGGGTGAAGTATGTGTGTAAGGTATCACTTATCTGATAACTCAATCTGGTTTTGGTCACATACATAGGCTGTGTTTGAAGATCCCTGCTCCGGATGAGCTGATCCACATTGCGTTGCCCATCTTGTCGAGGCTGGTTTGGCCAGTGATGATTTCCTCTTTGAGCACTTTGGTGTTGCCTGATCTCTTTCTCCTTTAAACTAGGGTTGGACATTGGAAACCAAAGATTGACAGCAATGGATAATCCCAATTGGATGGGAATAGTTTCTACATTCAGTGCCAGGATTGTGATGTATTGCATGCTTTTTTTCCAATACTCAGCCAGTTTAATTAAGTCCAACCCAGAAGTGGAGTCCGCAGCACAGCCCCTTCACGCCTGTGCTAATTTACTACTTACACTACATAGGTGCACTAAATATATAACCATCGATGGGTTAAATTATTGAATTGTTATCTTGTGATGACCATCCTTATTGTTGCTGTCACGCTGTCTTGCTATTGTTTTCCTTTAACCCCCTTTTTAATTATTCTTTTTTTTTCGCTCTCATTTTTACGTGGTACGGTACTTTTCTTCTATCTGTAAGTTTTACTTAGCTCTCCCCTCAATGCTTCTCTTTATGGATGGGGGTGCTGGCAAATGGACCCCAGCCCAGAATTTCCACCAGACAGTAAAGCTATGGCACTGGCGTAAATGCCACTCATTTATATTAAAGTAGACACTGGTCTCTCCCTTAGCTAGAGTACACTCGCCACCCTGGTGTACACAATTTGAACATGCAGAATTTTTTTTAACTGAACTGGCAGTAGAATTTAAGGTACCTCATAATAATTTCCCCAATGGGGGTCTGATTTGATGTCAGATGTACTCTTAATCACATTTATAAACTGAATATACCTCCAAAACCTGGTATGTTATTATGCTGGGTTAATGAAGTCCCTCTGGACCAATTCAGACAAGGAAATGAGGAATCGGGGAAGCTAATAATGCACACATCGGTTGTCCCTCTAGATGTTACAATACCTTGGGAGTTTGGCTGACTGCCATTACTCCCACCTCTAGGTCTACTGTCATCGTTACTGAATATGCAGCAAAATGTATAAAAGCTAGTCTATCCCTTTGTGTGATCTAGACTGTCACATGCTGCTCTCAGCTAGCGTATTTGGGATTTGATGACAGCAAGTAGTTTTCCAGTTTGTGTAGTGTATCTTCTAGTAATCCACTCTCAGTATCAGGGGAGAAACGTATGAAACCATCTAATGGATGAAGAAGTGGATAAGTAGCTAGCTTTTATCAAGTTCAGTCAATAAAATGACAGACAGAAGCTGATTATGTGCTATGGACAACCTTTCCACTATTTAGGTTTGATGCATCTCCCCCTAGAAGCATTCATGTAATCCCCACAGGACAGCAATGATAATAGAAAAGTTACAGACTTCTATGGCTTTAATAAAATAAGAAAGTGTGGCCTCCTTATAGAATACTTTCCTGGTGGTTTGTAGACCGTGATTTTGTTCTGCACATTGGGTGTCATTCCGAGTTGTTGGCTATTTTTTACATACGCAAATGGCATACGCAGAAATGCAAACACATTGCACAAATGCAACTAAATGCCCACTACGCACTATTGCAAACGCACACGTACCAATGCACAAAGTAGGCGTACATTAAATAGCATCGTATGGTTGCGAACGTTTCGCATGGCTACAGTATGTATCGCAACCAACACACCTCGTCGTATATGTGCCATGCTTTCGCAGGAGTACACAAGGTTTGTAACTTTGCAAATATTCGCACAGCAATGGGGGGGGTTTCTTTGAGTTCTAACCCTACATACTTAAGCGTAACCCTTCCTCAATTAAGATACCAATTAGTGTAATGATTTCTAATGTTAAAGAACAATTAAGTCTTCAAAGAATTCGAGCAGAACACTTTGTCTGCATAATTGACCATTAACACTTGCATTTTTTAGTAATTTGGGGTTTTTATTTTAAAGATGTTTAAACTGTGTATTAGCCATGCCTGTCCTAATGTAAATTCCCTGGTTTTTGTGTTGAGGTGTAGTGCGTGTTAAAATGTGTTTAGTGACATAACAAAACAATCAGCTCCTAACTGTCATACAACACTCTTTGGTGTTTAAGTGTTGTATCTTAGTATTCTTTAGTAGTATTTTATTACTCGTTAATGTCCCAAATTTCCTTACCCAAATACGCCTATCTTTCAATTAAATACACAACACACACTGAAATGTGATGAAACAAGTTTTTTTAGTTTTTTTAAACTAATCTTTAAATGTTTTTTTTAAGAAAATAAACGTCATTTTTTATTTTTATTTTATAATTTATTTCGCCCAACATGGCCTTCAGGTGTTTTTCAAGCCTGTTCAGGATTTGGCCAATCAGTGAAGGGGGATCTCCAACTACATCATCTGAAATGAATGTACCAAAAAAAACATTACTTACTCACATTACACATTATAGAAGCAAGGCACAAAATACACTTTAGTGGCACAGTAACTACAACATGGATGTGTTATTTTTACAGTTGCAGCTGTTGCTGAGCAACACATACAAGCATGGCCTGCAATGATTTTAAAGAAAAACCATGTGTAAATTGTTGCAGAACATGCTGGGATGTGTTGTTCTTTCACATCTGGAGTGTCCCGGACTTAACATTTTGGCTGTTGTCCCAGCCTCAGCACACTGCGTCTCTACATCTTCAGATGGACTACATATACTAGCATGCCCACACTCACTGAAAGCATGCCTTACTACATAAGGTGAGACAGGTCTTGTTGTTATGTATTTACAAAGCACTGTACACAGGGGTACAGGGGAAAGCACCAGTGCCCCTAATTTCCGGGGTGAACACCTCCTCCTCTAAGGATCAGGTTCCAGACTGCGCTCTTGAATGTTGCATTATACATATAATAATAATAATAATAATTTTATTTATATAGCGCTCTTTCTCCAACAGGACTCAAGGCGCTTTACAGACATCAAAAACAATGCACATGATACAGAGGATTTGAGTAATACAACAATTGACAAGCAACAGACATAAAAGAAAACCTTAAGCCCACAGAAAGCATAACGCAGGATTGGTGCAGGCATTTTGGGTAATAACTTCCAAGGGTTGTGTATTCCACCCTCACAAGGTACCAGGTGCAGCAGCCATCTTAGGCGCTCGGCGTAGGATTACCCAGGGTGGGATAGTCCACCCCTAGAAGTGATGACACAAAATGGGGGTGATTTCAGAGTCCTACAGTTCAGAGTAGGGTTCCATCAAAACCATCAGGCCTATGTATTTTTCATCCCATCCACAAGTGTACCATTTGGGGCAGCCATGTTGGGCGCACTTTGGAGGTTACACTGTGGGAGGTGAGCCATACAAGGGCCAAGGTCATATATGGGAAAACTGATGCTTATGTAGTAGTATGATGTACCCTGCATGTAGGGCACAATGGAAAGGTGTGCAATCAGTGGAGGTAAACATTACAGGAAAAACACATGGTGGGGTGGAATCGAGCAATGGAGGGGGAAAAAAAAAAATAGCAGCTAACTAGTGGCAGAGTAGGATTGGGCTAACATTTTGGTCAGATCTTAGTACGGGTGGGTAGGAGAATGTGGGGGGCATACTCAATACTCAGAAGCAATGGGGATGTCCCTGCTGAACCTGGTCCTGTGCCCCACAGTTCCCTGTTCATCTTGGGGGTTAGGCCCGGGGGCAGGCTTGATGTTCTCAGCCAGAGAGGTGCTAAGCCTGGTCTTGGTGTTCTCATGTTTGATGCGAGGAGAGGCCACATAAAGTGCCAGCGTTTTGTGGTTGTGATGCAGTCCTTCTGTTATCTTGTTAGTTTGTTTGCCTTCTGTTTTCCTTCGGTTTAACACAGGTATAACACTGCTGTTTTGTGCTGCCACTTTATAACTAGCCACTTCATAAAATAGCCACTGCAGCGTCCTAATAGGCCTGGCGTCCTATGCTTTACTGACTAAATAGGTCTACAAACATATGTCCTGATTACAACCCCCTCCCCCACACAACAACCCTCCCACCAATAGGTGTTAATCAGCTAACAAATGTGAGGTTTGAAAACCACAGTCAATAACTATAAGTTTTTGCACACTACAGATATTAGACCACTTAAAACAATTTTATAAACATACAATGTAATGTGCAATGTTCTGCAAATAATTACCAGCAAGATTTTTACTAAGAGAGTAGCAATGTTCTGCAAATAATTACCAGCAAGATTTTTACTAAGAGAGTAGCAATGTTCTGCAAATAATTACCAGCAAGATTTTTACTAAGAGAGTAGCAATGTTCTGCAAATAATTACCAGCAAGATTTTTACTAAGAGAGTAGCAATGTTCTGCAAATAATTACCAGCAAGATTTTTACTAAGAGAGTAGCAATGTTCTGCAAATAATTACCAGCAAGATTTTTACTAAGAGAGTAGCAATGTTCTGCAAATAATTACCAGCAAGATTTTTACTAAGAGAGTAGCAATGTTCTGCAAATAATTACCTGTTGACAAGAAGGAGAGACAGGAGTCAATATGTAACCTTATACTGGACTATGGTGTTTTGATTACAGTTCATTGCTGTTATCAATTTGTTCTGAATCTGTTACATTATCATGCATTAATCTGCAGAACTAACTGTATATATTTGTGAAGAGGTTCCAAAATTACACATTCTAATGGTTAGTCAAGCCTATGAGCTGGCAGGACACACCACCTCTGCAGACTGGCCACAGCCCTAACGGGTGTGGATCATTAGATTGACAGTGTCTCAGTCGACAATGTTTAGGTTGACCTTTATAGGTCCACAGTCACTAGGTCGACAGGGTTTATAGGTCGACATGAGGTCTTTATTGTATGTTGGTGTAGTTTTCTTCGTAGAGGGACCGGGAACCCCAATTAGTGCGCTGTATCCCCTCGCATGGCTCGCTTACCTCGCCATGCTTCGGGCAAGGGGCCTCTCTCTGCTACCGCTTTGCTCAGCACAGATTACAGTTCCTATCAGAGTCCCCATGGATCGTTAAGTAATATTAATTTAGTACATTGTTTACAATTCACAAAAACTCATGTCAACCTTGTGACCTCTCGACCTAGCACATGTCAACCTAGAAAGCCTGTCGACCATCAAACCCTGTCGACCTAGTGACTGTCAACCTATAGTCATTGACCGAAACATTGCCGACCTAGAGACTGTCCAGCTTAAGGCCGGATATACAAACATTATTTCCAGCCAATGCATTTCCACGGGGGAACTGAATGGACATAGTCAAACACTGCATGTAGGTGATTTCCAATGTAAACTAGGTAACAAATACATTTTTAACTTCAAAATAACTTACTATCTCTGGACGGCTGGACATCACCCTCCACCTCCTCGGGTGCCTCAGCGGCCCATTCTGATGTGGGGGAAGGAAGATGGATGGGGCAAGGAGGATGGATGGGTGAGGGGGGTTGAGAGGGGGGTCAGATTGAGAGGATGAGGGATGTTGAGAGGGGGGTCAGATTGAGTGGGCCTGGGGGGTTGAGATGGGGCTTCAGAAAGAGAGGGGGTGGGGTGGGGGTTGAGAGGGGGTTCAGAAAGAGAGGGGGAGTGGGGTTAAGGTTGTGGTTCAGAAAGACAGGGGGTTGAGAGGGGGATTCAGAAACATAGGGGGAGGGAGGTTCAGAAAGAGAGGGGTAGTGGGTTTGAGAGTGTGGTTCAGAAAGACAGGGGGACGGGGTTTGAGAGGGGGGGTTCCGAAACAGGGGGAGGGTAGTTCAGAAAGAGTGGGGGAGTGGGGTTGAGAGTGGTGTTCAGAAAGACAGGGAGAGGAGGGTTGAGAGGGGGAGGAGGCTAAGGAGGAAGAGGAAGTTGTTGGTTGTGGGGTGGGTTGTTGAGGGGGAAGGGAGTTTGTGAGGAGGAGGAAGAGGCAGTCTGTTGGGCCCCGGTTGGCCTGGCTGGCTCTTCAGCCGCTGTCCTTTGACGTTGTGCTTGTCCTATAAACACATAAAAAAACAACAACAAAAAGATTGTTATTTCACAGGTAGAATTTAATTTGTTATGTTATTTAAAAATTAATATACACTTTTTCACCATACATTTGTTAAAAAATGTTTTTTGGTTAAGAAATTATCGTGCTAATTTTGCCACAAAAAATTAGTTTTATGGTAAGAACTTACCCTTGTTAAGTCTTTCTGCGAGGTACACTGGGCTCCACAAGTCTGGACAATGGGGTGTAGAGTAGGATCTTGATCCGAGGCATCAACAGGCTCAAAGCATTGACTGTTCCCAGAATGCACAGCGCCGCCTCCTCTATAACCCCGCCTCCCAGCACAGAAGCTCAGTTTAGTTAACCAGCCCAATGCAGTAGCAGGAAAAGAAACGACAACGGTTAGTAGCCACATACACCACACTCTCACGACAAGAGAAGTGTCAGCGGCTAATGCCATATCAACCCAAAGAAGCTAAGTGCGTCGGGGTGGGCGCCTTGTGGAGCCCAGTGTACCTTGCAGAAAGAGTTTTAACAAGGGTAAGTTCTTACCATAAAACTCGTTTTCTGCAGTTCCTTATGGGAGGGGATGCACTGTAGCGGGCACAATAAACCGGCGTCCAAAGGAAGCATCCTGGGAAGCAGCAGTATCGAAGGCATAGAACCTTATGAACGTGTTCCCGGAGGACCACGTAGCCGCCTTGCACAATTGGTCAAGGGTCGAATCACGTTGGGCCGCCCAAGAAGGTCCAACAGACCAAGTAGAAATCACCATTCTAATCCACCTGGCCAGGGTCTGCTTGTGAGCAGGCCAGCCACGTTTGTGAAATCCAATCAAAACAAAGAGAGAATCAGACTTTCGAATAGAAGCAGTTCTCTTCACATAGATACGGAGAGCCCGTACCACATCCAAAGACCGCTCTTTGGGAGACAAATCAGGAGAGACAAAAGCTGGAACCACAATCTCCTGATTAAGGTGGAACGAAGAAACCACTTTAGGCAAATATCCGGGACGAGTCCTAAGAACCGCCCGGTCACTGTGAAAAATCAGATATGGGGATCTACAAGACAAGGCACCCAAATCCGACACTCTTCTAGCAGAGGCAATAGCCAGCAAGAACACCACCTTAAGGGAAAGCCACTTAAGGTCAGCTTGAACCAAGAGGTTCAAATGGAGGCTCCTGCAACGCCTCCAAAACCACCGACAAGTCCCAAAGAGCCACAGGCGGGACATAGGAAGGATGAATACGCAACACACCCTGAGTGAAAGTATGAACATCAGGTAAAGTCGCAATTTTTCTCTGAAATCACACCGACAAGGCAGAAATATGAACCTTGAGGGAGGCCAGACGCAGGCCTAAATCTAGTCCCGATAGGTAGACCAAGAAAAAAGATACAAATAGAGTGCGCTGTCAACGGCAGCCTGTACAGGGAAGGTCAATTCCCTTAGTTATGTAAAAAGAAAATAAATGGGTACTGGCGCCAGCTGTGATTCAAAGATAATCAGACAACTGGATCAATAGATAAAATGTAAATAATTACTTTTAATATACATTCATAAAAGGAGATTATCCTACTCCTCTAGAATAATCAGTTGCTATAGCACAATGAAGATTTAAAATGCCACAAGTACCCTTCCAAACATAATGTCCTCGATCCCTGGCTAGGACACTAATCCACATTTGCCCACAAGTTCAATAGGATGTAAATATATTTTACCAGACTTGTTTCCGGATAAGGTCCCCTAGGTATCCTGTGCAAATAGAAACCAAATGGCAAATGGGGATGAGTCCGAGTCAGTGAAAGACTTGTGTAGGAATTTGATCCAGTGGAGGCTAATAGGGCCAAATATCACCAGGAGGTGGATGAGGATTCTGGTACTTGTGGTTCTGTAGAAAATGACCAATGCGTTTCGCTTGTCTGATGGGTGCCAGCTTCCTCAGGAGCGTATGTTCAATGTCCAGCTAGTAGGCTATATATACCCTTATAATTAAGTGACAATAGGGAGTATCTGTTGATCCTACTATCACTCATTAATAAATATTTCACAAATCAAATAGCAAACAACAGTAAAAGGCAATCCATATAGAAATACATACCAAATTCATCTTTATTTGTAAAAACGAGTCTTAAATAAGGAAAAAAGTGTATAGAAACAATCAAAACCTTATGTCACGTGATCGTCCCCTGACCACATGACCCATGTGCACCAATGGGAACAGTTATGTCACATCCTCTCAGATCCCTCTCGGGATCACGCGACCGGCCCCGATCACGTGACCCCGCAGACGGGATCCCAGAGTGTCATGCGGATCACAGCCCCGGAAATATTGTGCGCTACATGGAGCGCAAGCATAGAGGCAGGAAGTAAGCGCTGCGCTCCAAGGACTTTGGAACGCAGCACGACTGACGGATTCGGACGGACAGTAATACAGCATTAGGAGGTTAACATTATACAAAGTCACTAAGAGCAAATATCTATATAAAAGATCGATGACCTAATCAAAAGGCATTAAATCTCCTTTTCTTTAATATCGTTTCGTTTTAAAGGTGCATGTGTATATATACTGACAAACTTCTGCATATTAACATATATATAGAGATTCATCTTTGGCTATGATATATTCAATAAAAATAGTTGCGTGAATACAAAGATATATAGATCTCTCCCACATACTACTCCGTAACTCATTTAGATCACAGATTGTTACATTAATTGACCATACATTGAAAGAATCTTGGTTGGAGGGAAACAGAATGGGAGATAATAGGTTTCCATCATTCAAACATTGAAAAGATGTTGAAGAAAATGTTAATAAACAATAACGACCACTGGCACCCATCAGACCAGCGAAATGTGTTGGTCATTTTCTGCAGAACCACAAGTACCAGAATCCTCATCCACCTCCTGGCGATATTTGGACCTATTAGCCTCCACTGGATCAAATTCCTACACAAGTCTTTCACAGACTCGGACTCATCCCCATTTGCCATTTGGTTTATATTTGCACAGGATACCTAGGGGACCTTATCCGGAAACAAGTCTGGTAAAATATATTTACATCCTATTGAACTTGTGGGCAAATGTGGATTAGTGTCCTAGCCAGGGATCGTGGACATTATGTTTGGAAGGGTACTTGTGGCATTTTAAATCTTCATTGTGCTATAGCAACTGTTTATTCTTGAGGAGTAGGATAATCTCCTTTTATGAATGTATATTAAAAGTAATTATTTACATTTTATCTATTGATCCAGTTGTCTGATTATCTTTGAATCACAGCCGGCGCCAGTACCCATTTCTTTTCTAAATCTAGGCCCTGCTGTAGAAAAGCCAGAAGTTTGGCTGTACTAAACTTGGAAGCGTCATAATGGTTAGATGCGCACCAAACAAAGTAGGAATGCCAGACCCGATGGTAAATCCGAGCAGAGGCCGGTTTCCGGGCCCGCAACATAGTTTTAATGACCTCTTCAGAAAAACCCTTAGCTCTTAAGACAGAAGCTTCAAGAGCCACGCCGTCAAAGACAGCTGGGCTTGGTCCTGGTAGACACAGGGGCCCTGAACGAGGAGGTCTGGGCGTTGTGGAAGTAAAAGTGGACGCTCTGACGATAGGCCCTGCAGGTCTGAGAACCAGTGCCGTCTGGGCCACGCCGGAGCTATGAGAAGCAGATTTCCTTTTTCTTGCTTGAACTTCCGAATTACCCTGGGCAGGAGTGACACCGGAGGGAACACGTACGGCAGCCGAAACCTCCACAGCACTGCCAGCACATCCACGAATGCTGCTTGAGGATCCCTTGTCCTTGCTCCGAAGACCGGAACCTTGTGATTGTGTTGAGACGCCATCAGATCCACATCTGGAAGACCCCACCTTTCCACGAGGAGTTGAAACACTTCTAGATGGAGGCCCCACTCGCCGGCATGCACGTCCTGACGACTGAGAAAGTCTGCTTCCTAATTCAGGACTCCCGGAATGAATATTGCCGATATTGCCGGTAGATGGCGTTCTGCCCAACGTAGAATCCGTGAGGCTTCCTTCATTGCCAAACGGCTTTGAGTGCCGCCTTGATGATTTATGTAAGCCACTGTGGTGGCGTTGTCCGACTGTACTTGAACAGGACGGTTCTGAATTAAATGCTGGGCTAGGTTCAACGCATTGAAGACCTCCCACAATTCCAGAATGTTGATCGAGAGGAGAGATTCCTCCTTGGTCCACCGACCCTGCAAGGAGTGCTGCTCCAGCACCGCGCCCCAACCTCTTAGACTGGCATCTGTCATCAACAGGACCCAGTTGGATATCCAGAAGGGACGGCCTCTGCACAATTGTTGGTCCAGGAGCCACCAGAGCAGCGACAGACGGACCTCCGGAGTCAAAGAGATCATGTGAGACCTGATCCAGTAAGGCAGGCCATCCCACTTGGCTAGAATCAGCTTCTCGAGGGGGCGAGAATGGAATTGAGCATACTCCACCATATCGAATGCTGACACCATGAGGCCCAGCACCTGCATTGCCGAATGTATCGACACTTGCGGACGAGAAAGGAAGCAACGAATACTGTCCTGAATCTTCAGGACTTTCTCCTGAGACAAGAACAACCTCTGGTTGTGAGTGTCCAACAGCGCTCCCAGATGCACCATGCTCTGAGCAGGGACCAGGGAGGAATTCTACCAGTTGATGAGCCGCCCGCGGGCTTGTAGAAACCGCACCGTCATATCCAGATGATGCAGGAGAAGATCTGGGGAATTTGCCAGGATTAGCAAGTCGTCCAGATACGGCAGTATCCTGACCCCTTGACGGCGGAGTACCACCGTCATCACCGCCATAACTTTGGTGAAGACTCGCGGAGCCGTTGCTAAACCAAAAGGTAACGCCCGAAACTGGTAATGGAGGTTGCCAATAGCGAACCTCAGGTATTGTTGATGTGACACTGCTATAGGAATATGCAGGTAAGCATCCTGTATGTCCAGGGAGACCATGTAGTCCCCAGGTCCCAAGGCCAGAACTATAGAGCGAAGGGTTTCCATCACAAATTTGTTCAGTGCCTTGAGGTTGAGAATGGGCCGGGAGGACCCATTCGGTTTCGGGACTAGAAACAGCTGAGAATAGTACCCCCGGCCCCTCTGAGCAAGAGGCACCTGTACTACGACTCCTGTATCCAGGAGGGTCTGTACCACCGAATGCAGAGTGTTTGCCTTTGTCTGGTCCGACGGGACGTCTGTCTAGCAAAATCGATGAGGGGGTCGGTTTTTGAAGGCTATGGCGTAACCTCGAGTGACGACTTCCTGAACTCAGGCATCTGAAGTGGTCTTCAACCATTCCTGGGTATACCCTAGAAGCCGGCCCCCCTCCCTGGGATCCCCCAGGGGGAGGCCCGCCCCGTCATGCGGCAGGCTTATCGGTCTTGGCTGCTGGCTGACGGGCAGACCAGGCTCTTTTAGGCTACGGCTTACCAGGCTTGGAAGTGCGGGCCTGCTTATGGTACGCCTGACCTTTTGCTTTACCTGAAGGACGAAAGGGGCGAAAGGACGTGCCTTTGGCCCTCGACACAGAAGGAGCTGTATTAGGTAGACAGGCAGTTTTGTCAGTAGCCCAGTCAGCCACTATCTTATTTAAGTCCTCCCCAAACAAAATATCCCCCTTGAAAGGGAGTACCTCCAGGGTTTTTCTAGAGTGCAGATCCACAGACCAGGATCTCAGCCACAATATCCTGCGAGCCAGAACTGATGTAGTAGAGGCCTTGGCTGCTAGGATACTGGCATCAGAAGCCGCCTCTTTAATATAGCGAGAAACTGTGACAATATATGACAAGCATTGTCTAGCATGGTCAGAGGAGATTTCAGCCTCTAACTCCAAGGCCCATGCTTCAATAGCCTCTGCCGCCCATGTAGCTGCAATAGTGGGCCTTTGTGCAGCACCCGTGAGGGTGTAAATCGCTTTTAGACAACCCTCGACACGTTTATCCGTAGGCTCTTTGTTAGGGTCTCCTGCCCTGTGCTGCCACGTCGTCATGGCAACCGGGAGACAAGTGCTAGTGGAGTAACCTGAGCGCAGCTGATACTCCGGTTCGGGTCTTTTGCTGTGCAGTGGTTATAGGCTCTGTGCACGGCAGGGGATCCGGTGCTGGTTTTTGTGCTCACAGTCTGTGAGGTCTGAGTGGGGCGTGGACAGCACCTGCTTTATAGGGCCTCTTTTCAGGGTGAGCAGATGCTGCTGAATCTTTGTTGGTTAGTCAGTTCATGAAAGTTAGCCAGTACTGTGTAGCTTTGTATTTGTTTGTTGCTTACTGCAAATAGGCCTGGGGATTTGGTATTACACTCTGCCAATCCAGACCTAGCAGTAAGACTGGAGTCAGTCGTTTAGCTTGCTGGGGTTCTGTTACTACTCTGTGAACTTAGCAAGTTTGCGGCTGTATTCTAAGACTTGCCTGTCTAATCCTGTCTCACTGTGCTAGGTGTCAGGGGTCAGTTTAGTGGCAGTAAGCTAAAACCTGTACACTGCAAGTGAGAATTAGGATTGTGGAGATTCTCCTTGTGTCTATCTTTCCATCTCTGACCAAGGAGTTTACTGCCACACCCGTTGGTAACCCTTTAGGGTTTTGCTGTTGCCCTTAGCAACAGCATTTCGGGTTCTCTACGTATTAAAACACAACATCTTGCTTTTTTCCATCTGAGCAGTTCTAATACAAGGGAGATACCCAGTTCCTTAGCCTCTGGGCTTCTCTGTTCACTTTGTGTGTGTTTTGTTACCCTATCACCTTCTGTGTACGTTATGTCATATTCCCCAGTTTGTCTGTGAGTCCATTTGTTTTGCATAACAGTTCAAACACCAGTACATTCCTGCAGACACTGGAGTGCATAACAGTTCTGACACCAGTACTTTCCTGCAGGCACTGGTGTGCATAACATATTCAGCAGCCTAATACTCCTGTTGAAATTTTGTGGGAATATGGAGCATACCCCTCAAAATACGTTGCAACAGGTGGTCGATCAGGTGCAGGTCCTGACTCGACAATTTAATGATTTGTCCATTAAAATGCACACCTCCCAGGCTGCTGGCGGAGCTCCCGCAGCAGCAGCACCTGCAGGGGTTAAGGAGCCGAAAGTAAATCTCCCGGATCGTTTTTCTGGAGATCGCTCGCAGTTCTTTTGTTTCAAGGAGAGCTGCAAGCTATACTTCCGGCTTAGGCCTCAGTCTTCTGGGTCGGAGATTCAGCGGGTGGGCATAGTGATTTCCTTGCTACAAGGAGACCCACAGGTCTGGGCATATGGGTTGCAGCCTGACTGTCCGTCGCTTAAAAGTGTTGATGCTTTTTTTACGGCACTGGGCATGTTGTATGATGACCCTGACAAGACGGCCTCAGCCGAGGCTCAGATTTCGATCCTTAAGCAAGGGCGAAGGCCAGTTGAGGTTTACTGTACGGAGTTTCGGAGGTTGGCCCATGATACCCAGTGGAATGACCCAGCCCTGAGACACCAGTACCGAAGAGGTCTTTCAAACCAGATAAAGGACCAACTGGTACAATATCCCTTGCCTGATAGCTTGGATCAGCTCATGCAGTTATCCATCCGGGTGGATAGACGGCTGAGAGAGCGTAGGCTTGAAAGGGAGACTGAGATTTCCTTCCTTCCCAAGGGAACCTCAGACTCTGAGGAATTTTCTGAGGAGCCTATGCAGATTGGGGCTACCCGCCTCTCCTCGCGTGAGAAGATGCGGAGGAGACAGCAGGGGTTGTGTTTGTACTGTGGGAATAAAGGTCATGTGGTAGTATCATGCCCAGAAAAGCCGGAAAACTTCAGGGCCTGAGGGTGATGGGAAATATCCTGTCAGGCCAGAAGTCAGAATTTCCCAAGAAGACTTTTATCATTCCGGTGACCTTGAAGATCCTCGGTCAAACTGTCAAGACTGAGGCCTTTGTGGACAGTGGGGCCGACGGGGTTTTTATGGACCGCCAATTCGCCCTGAAACACTCTGTTCCCTTAGTACCCTTGGCATCGGAAATTGAGATTTGTGGGTTAAACGGGGAACCATTATCCCAAGGTAAAATTACCTCTTGCACTAGCCAGATTTCTTTGTTTATTGGAGCCACACACTCTGAAAAATTGTCCTTTTATGTGACTGTCTGTACTTTTGCCCCATTGGTGTTGGGGTTACCCTGGTTAAGGGCCCACAATCCTCAATTTGACTGGGTTTCTGGGGAGATTCTTAGTTGGGGTACTGATTGTTTCAGGAGTTGCTTGAGCCTTCCAGTCAGGCTCTCGCAGCTAAGTTTGCCAGGATTGCCAGGGTGTTATGCAGATTTTGCGGACGTGTTCTCCAAAAAAGTTGCAGAGGTACTACCTCCCCATCGCCCCTATGACTGTGCCATTGATTTGTTGCCAAATGCTAAGCTTCCCAAGAGCAGGTTGTACTCCCTGTCACGTCCTGAGACTCAGGCTATGGCAGAGTACTTTCAGGAGAACTTGGCTAAGGGATTTATCAGACCTTCACAGTCTCCAGTTGGGTCGGGGTTCTTCTTCGTGGGTAAAAAGGACGGTTCGTTGCGACCCTGCATCGACTTCAGGGAATTGAACCGTATCACGATTAAAAACTCATACCCACTGCCTCTCATTTCGGTCTTGTTTGACCAGCTTCGTACTGCCACCATTTTTTCTAAGATTGACCTACGCGGTGCGTACAATCTAATCCGAATAAGAGAGGGGGATGAATGGAAGACTGCCTTTAATACCCACTCAGGGCATTATGAATATTTGGTGATGCCTTTTGGGCTCTGTAATGCCCCGGCAGTCTTCCAGGATTTCATGAATGATGTGCTCAGGGAATATTTGGATAGATTCTTAGTTGTATACTTAGATGACATCCTAATCTTCTCCCATTTCCTGGAGGAACATCGGAAGCATGTACGCTTAGTCCTCCAGAAACTCAGAGACCACCGGCTTGGGGCGAAGCTGGAGAAGTGCGAATTTGAAGTTCAGCAAATCGCATTTCTAGGATATATTATCTCCCCAGAAGGTTTCCAAATGGAGGGTTCCAAGGTACAGGCAGTCCTGGATTGGGTGCAGCCCACTAGTTTGAAGGCGCTTCAGCGTTTCCTGGGCTTTGCGAATTTTTATAGACGATTTATCGCTGGATTTTCGTCTATAGTGGCGCCCTTGGTGGCACTCACTAAGAAAGGGGCGGATGTTGCTCACTGGTCTTGTGAGGCTAAAGCGGCTTTTGCCCGTCTCAAAAGGGCATTTGTTTCGGCCAAGGTGCTGCGACACCCAGATCCAGAGCGTCCTTTTGTGGTGGAGGTGGATGCCTCTGAGATGGGTATTGGGGCAGTGCTTTCTCAGATGGGAGTGTCTGATAATCGCCTTCATCCCTGTGCTTACTTTTCCCGTAAATTTTCGCCTGCCGAGATGAATTATGACGTGGGTAACCGGGAATTGTTGGCTATTAAGGATGCACTCGAGGAGTGGAGACACTGGCTTGAGGGGGCTAAGTTTGTGGTCTCAATTCTCACTGACCATAAGAATCTGGCATATTTAGAGTCAGCGAAGCGTCTCAATGCCAGGCAGGCACGATGGGCTTTGTTTTTTGCTCGCTTTAATTTTTTGATAACATATCGCCCTGGGTCAAAAAACATCAAGGCTGATGCGCTCTCGCGGAGTTTTGCTCCAATCCAGGAGACCACCGAGGAGCCGTTGCCCATTGTTTCCCCATCATGTATTAAAGTGGGCATTACCCAGGACCTCTTATCATTAGTCCTTAGAGCACAGGAGCAGGCTCCTCCAGACCTTCCGGTAGGTCTTTTGTTTGTGCCTCCTAGGTTAAGACAGCGAGTGTTCCTGGAATTCCATGCCAAGAAGTCGGCAGGTCACCCGGGTATTGCCAGAACTCGGGAGTTGCTATCTAGGGCGGTGTGGTGGCCCTCGGTGGCTAAGGATGTGGATCAGTGGGTTCGGGCATGTGACATCTGTGCCCGAAATAAGACTC
The DNA here is from genome assembly GCF_028390025.1 of Pseudophryne corroboree. Classification (NCBI taxonomy): domain Eukaryota; kingdom Metazoa; phylum Chordata; class Amphibia; order Anura; family Myobatrachidae; genus Pseudophryne; species Pseudophryne corroboree. The sequence continues at coordinate 128,722,949 of NC_086455.1, forward strand.
CTAGAGGGGTTCCTGTTGGCCCATTACATCCACTCTCTATCCCATCTAAGCCATGGACCCACATTTCAATGGATTTTGTGGTAGACTTGCCCAAATCCTCGGGGATGACAGCCATCTGGGTTGTCGTTGACAGGTTTTCGAAGATGGCGCACTTCGTTCCACTGGTTGGGCTGCCATCAGCCAGACGCCTGTCTGAATTATTTATGCTGCATGTTGTGCGTCTCCACGGGTTGCCACTTGATGTGGTCTCTGACCGCGGATCCCAGTTTGTGGCCAAATTCTGGAGGGCATTTTGTTCCGATCTCCAGATTTCTGTCAGCTTGTCGTCAGGCTACCATCCGCAGTCTAATGGGCAGACTGAAAGGGTGAACCAGTCCTTGGAGCAGTTCCTCAGGTGTTATGTCTCCAAGTGTCAGACTGACTGGGTTGCTCATCTGTCCATGGCGGAGTTTGCCTATAACAACGCGGCTCACTCTGCTACAGGGATCTCTCCCTTCCTTTGTGTGTATGGGCATCATCCTAAGGCCAATTCTTTTGACCCCCTGGACTCCACGCCTGGTGGTTCCTCTGTGGTTTCGGTCCTTAGAGGTATTTGGCGGAAAGTGAAGAAAGCCCTTGTGTCTGTGTCATTAGTGACCAAAAGGGTTTTTGATAAGCGGAAAAGACCCTGCAGCTTCAAATTAGGAGACTTCGTCTGGTTGTCTACCAAGAATTTGAAGTTGAGACAGCCATCTCATAAGTTAGGGCCCCGGTTCATCGGCCCTTATAAGATCACCAGGGTTATCAATCCGGTGGCATTTCAGTTAGATCTGCCCCGTTCTTTGGGTATCAATAAAACATTTCATTGTTCCCTTTTAAAACGGGCGATTAGTAATCCTTCTTCCAGTGGAAGACCTTCCCCTCTTCTGATACGTGGCCAGAGGGAGTTTGTTGTTGAAAGGATTCTTGACTCCAAGGTGGTTCGGGGTCGGCTGTCATTTTTGGTGCACTGGAAGGGGTATGGCCCGGAGGAGCGGTCGTGGGTGCGCAGTTGTGATCTTCATGCCCCCAGACTGATACGCTCTTTCTTCTCGCAGTTCCCCGATAAACCCGGTGGTAGGGGTTCTTTGACCCCTCGTCAGAGGGGGGGTACTGTTAGGGTCTCCTGCCCTGTGCTGCCACGTCGTCATGGCAACCGGGAGACAAGTGCTAGTGGAGTAACCTGAGCGCAGCTGATACTCCGGTTCGGGTCTTTTGCTGTGCAGTGGTTATAGGCTCTGTGCACGGCAGGGGATCCGGTGCTGGTTTTTGTGCTCACAGTCTGTGAGGTCTGAGTGGGGCGTGGACAGCACCTGCTTTATAGGGCCTCTTTTCAGGGTGAGCAGATGCTGCTGAATCTTTGTTGGTTAGTCAGTTCATGAAAGTTAGCCAGTACTGTGTAGCTTTGTATTTGTTTGTTGCTTACTGCAAATAGGCCTGGGGATTTGGTATTACACTCTGCCAATCCAGACCTAGCAGTAAGACTGGAGTCAGTCGTTTAGCTTGCTGGGGTTCTGTTACTACTCTGTGAACTTAGCAAGTTTGCGGCTGTATTCTAAGACTTGCCTGTCTAATCCTGTCTCACTGTGCTAGGTGTCAGGGGTCAGTTTAGTGGCAGTAAGCTAAAACCTGTACACTGCAAGTGAGAATTAGGATTGTGGAGATTCTCCTTGTGTCTATCTTTCCATCTCTGACCAAGGAGTTTACTGCCACACCCGTTGGTAACCCTTTAGGGTTTTGCTGTTGCCCTTAGCAACAGCATTTCGGGTTCTCTACGTATTAAAACACAACATCTTGCTTTTTTCCATCTGAGCAGTTCTAATACAAGGGAGATACCCAGTTCCTTAGCCTCTGGGCTTCTCTGTTCACTTTGTGTGTGTTTTGTTACCCTATCACCTTCTGTGTACGTTATGTCATATTCCCCAGTTTGTCTGTGAGTCCATTTGTTTTGCATAACAGTTCAAACACCAGTACATTCCTGCAGACACTGGAGTGCATAACAGTTCTGACACCAGTACTTTCCTGCAGGCACTGGTGTGCATAACACTCTTTTAGAGATGTGACGATAGTGACAGGTAGAGCTGAGGAAACCACCATCCTAGCCACATGTGAGTCTACTGGAGGAGGCGTTTCCCAATTCTTAGACAGCTCTGGCGCGAGGGGATAGCGAGCCAGCATCTTCTTTTGAGGCACAAACTTCGTACCCGGGCTTTGCCAGGGTTCCTGACGTATATCCACTAGGTGGTCAGAGTGAGGTAAAACTTGTTTAATCACCTTCTGACGCTTGAACCTATCTGGTTTCTTAGGAGGAACGGATGCCTCTGGATCATCCGTAATCTGCAGAATTAACTTAATAGCCTCCAAAAGATCAGGAACATCCACATGTGAACTACCCTCCCCATCAGCCGTATCTGAGTCAGAACCTGTGGGGTCAGTGTATGTGCTGTCTTCATCAGACGAGGTGTCAGTGACAGCAGTGGATTGTGAGGAGACGAGCACTCGCTTAGAGGACCTCTTGGACTTAGGCGAGCGTTGGTCGACTTTTTAGTAGTCAACTTCTTTAATTGAGCAGATAAATCGTCCGCCCACGGCGGGTTAGCTGCAGGGACCACATATGGTTGTACCGGCATAGGGGGTCCCATAGGGGGTGTTAGTTTATGAACTAGCGTATGCAGAAGCGTGGAAAAAGTGGCCCACGGAGGGTCAGTATGTGCCTCCGTTGCCACAGCCCCACTGGGGGTCAAGTAGCCCCCAGAACCAGAGCCCACAGCTGCTATATTCTCCCCATATGTGCCTGTGGCTTCAGCAACACCAGCAGTGTGTTCCGCCCCAGAACCGTTACCCTCAGAAGCAGACATGATATAACTTGCAGTATGAGGTAACACAGTACAATTATTAGCAGCACTATATCCTTAAACCCAAACCCCTGCGCAGTGTAGTCAGCACCAGCAGAGATAAAGGAGAGATATGGTGACTAAATACCAGAGAAAAATACGTAATACAGTATATCTTTGTGAAAATCCTATATTAAATAACACCTGACGCACCAAGCCCCCTCAGGTTACGGAATATAGGGATAGCAAATTGAGTGAAAGACACGAGATGGACACCACTCAGCTATCAATGCACACACAAATAGTCACAGTTTGTACAATGCAGAGGTTATTACAGACAATAATACTGCACTGGACTAGCTTACACAGCTATATAGTCAATAGATATAACACTACACAGTAAGAAACTGGATGTATATCACAGGGTAATTCTACTATAAACCCCTGACTTAATGCACTCTTTCTTACTAACACTGACTAAAAAGGCAGGTAGAATACTTACGTGTCATGTAAAGTCACAGCACTGACAACCAGGCGGCTTTACATAGGAGGATTTGCCCAAGCAGTCCCAGGAACAGTAAGCTGAGGAGTAATGGCGCCGCATACACTGACAGGGAGTGGGGAAAGACAGAGATGCAGCTCCAGGGCGGGAACACTTGCTGGAAATGGCGCCCTGGGGCTGGGGGAGGGGCTTCAGGTCTAAGCCTTATCCCCCTTGCTGGCAAAACCACCGGGTACTGTGGGGATATTAAAATCGGTTTTAAGAGAAAACCTGACCTGCGCCCATGCCCTGGTGATCTAGTGGGATCGCCTGTATCCACAGTGTCCACCGCCAGCGCGCGCGGCCCGCCTCCTATTGACCGCGCCGGATCGCGATAAAGACTGGGTCCCGCGAGCGGGAACCACTTACCACCTTCCGAAGCGCGGCCACGCGATCCTGGAGAGCCCCAGCCGTGTGTGCCTAACGTGAAGTAAACCGGAGCCTCCGCTGTAGGTACCCGGCAACCAGGCGCTCGGGAGTGTACAGCGCCGCTGGGGAGAGCTGGAGCTGCAGCAGAGAATGTCAGAAGACATTTACCACCGCTGCTGCCCTTGAAGTCTTCACTTTTTACCTCATAAAAAGCTTTTCTTAGGGCTGCCTGGAGCAGCCCCTCTGTTAAGTGCCTGCTTACTGCAGCACCTACTGACAAACTGAGCTCCTGTGCTGGGAGGCGGGGTTATAGAGGAGGCGGCGCTGTGCATTCTGGGAACAGTCAAAGCTTTGAGCCTGTTGGTGCCTCGGATCAAGATCCTACTCTACACCCCATTGTCCAGACTTGTGGAGCCCAGTGTACCCCGCAGCAGAAAAATTATTATTATTGATCAAAAAAGAGAAACCACAACCACACTGTTATATTCTGTGGCCCAGGAGTACACAGGAGTTGTGTGTGAATACATTGTGCCTTGCCCAACTAGCTGTCCCTATAGGTTTCTGGCTCCTGCTTGGACACATTCACTCTCCATCACACATATGTTATTCCTCCCTACACAGGCCTCCTTACACAGTATTTTTACCCATAGGCATGATCCAGCTTCCTGTGTAGTAATGTATTATGTATTAATGGAGGAACACAGTGCATGCACACTATATGTTTATGGAAAACCAAAGTGCTGTATGTCTCAAGCATTTCAGCCTGTGCGCTGACTGACCAATTCCCACACATTACCCCCTAACCAATATGGTCCCCAGTGTGTCCTGCAAACCCTTATCACACACAGTCTATAAACATACTGTAAAAGTCAGATATGTAATGTTTGCCGATTTGTTTAAAAATAACATGCAACTAATCTCAAACATGCAAACACAGCTTTAAATGCGTTTTACTTACGATTACGGATTTGCTGGCGCAGCCGCACCAGCAGTACAGGCTGACGGCGACGGACCCTCGCCCACAGTATTCTACGGACCTCCGCGTAGGCTGCACGCTTACGCGAGTTAGGTACGTAGGGCCCCCGCACAGCCTACGCGGCGGTCCATCACTGCTGTGAGCACCTGCAGCTCCCGTGTGCAAAAAGCGGCTGCTCGCATGGTGCCAATGGCGTTTTCCTTACATGGGCATATATTTATAGTGTGTGCTAACAGTTGATTGGTCCAAATGTGAAGGTGTCATCTGTATTGATCAACTTTATTAATCTGAGTGCAGTGACATTCTTTCATTTGATACCTTAGGTTCGCACAAGCGAATATTCACAGCTTTCACATCAAAAAGAAAAAAAAAGGTCTATACAGACACATTCAAGGATGTTTTGTACTATTTCAACTTTTGGAAACTATAAAATACAACTTCCGAGATTAAAATAAATAAATATATATATATATATATATACATACATACATACATACATACATATATATATATAAACATGGAGAGATATATATCCAGATATCTACAGAGACATAGATATATATACACACACACACACACACACACACACACACACACACACACACACACACACACACACACAGAGATCGAGAAAGAGATAGAGAGACAGAGTGAGTCAGAGACAGTAAACTCACCACACTTGGAGTGAGCAATCAGCTACACAAAGGCAGAGTGTTGAGTTATTGAGGTCAGATGGGTTGGGTGTTTTGGAAAACATAGCAACAACAATGGTGGGGACAAAACACAAGGAGAAAAGTGAATGAGAAACACTCACAAAGCTATACTAATATATTGAAGTTCTCAGAATTCAGATAAGCAAGCATAATGAAACTCACATTTATATTATATTTATCACAAAAATCTAAACATAATGTTCCAGCAACAATTACAGACAACTCATCTTCACAGTCACATAGGAAACTAATCCAAACACATACACAACACACTTGAAGACAAGTCATGTTAGTCAAATGATTGTCATATTTAAATTGAAATTGGCTCACCTCTAAGCTACACGTTACCACATTTAACACAATATGGTCATTATGTAATCTATATTGGTATCATACCTTAACCATACCTGAAATACTGTCGCACAATTCTTGCCCTTAAAGCATGGCCACGCTGTGCCTCCGTGCCACCAACAAATGTCCGCCCAACCCCTGGCTCCTCATCCTCACTGGTCAATTCCTCCGATTGAGAAAGCTCCGTCGACTCCTCACAGCGATATTGTGCAGAATGGCACACAGGACCACAATTTTACTCACCATTTCCGGCGAATACATGAGGTCACCACCAGTGCGGTGGAGCACACGGAATCGGCCCTTCAGGACCACAATAGTGCGCTCCACCAGCTGCCTAGTGGCAGTAAGCGCGGAATTAAACTCCGACTGTGGCCCTGGCCTGGGTGTGCTGTAAGGAGTCATGAGCCAGGGGGTGCAAGGCTATCCTCGATCTCCTGTAAGAATACAAGACAAACATAAGTGTCATGTTTGAAGATAAAAAAAAAATACCAGTTAATTAAAAATTACATAACTCACCCAATAGCCACATGTCTTGTCCTTCCATCATTCTTAATCTTTGCCAGATCCCTGATTGCCAAATGACATGGGCATCATGTGCACTTCTGGGGTACTTAGCATTCAGGGACAGGATCTGGAGGGATGGGCCACAAACAACCATCACATTCAGAGAATTAAACAGTTTCCTGTTCCTAAAAATTTCCTCATTATGTTTTGGTGCTACAATCGGAACATGTATCCCATCCACAACCCCAATAATGTGTGGGAATCGACTACCCCCTTCCTGGAATTGGCGCTTCACTACAGCCAGGGCACCAGCATCCAATGGCATTGATATTAACTGCTTAACTCGACTAATAAAAGACTGGAGTACACGTCGCAGGACCTTGGAGAATTTGCCCTGCGACATTCCTACCAGCACGCCCACTACGTGCTGGTAGGAACCAGTGGCACAGAAATGTAACACAGCAAGAAATTGTGTCAATGCTGGTATTGATGCAGGATACCTAATTGATTGTTCTAGATCACTCTATTATGGAGAGATTTTCTAGGATGATATGAGGGGGCAGCCTGTAACGCCGCACAACCTCATCATCTGGTATCCCAAAAAGGGTGACACGGGTACGGAAAATAGAAGGCTTTGCACGCCTCCGTTGCCTTGGAGGATGAGGGGCAGGTTGGGGTTGGATGGCTTCGGTGGCAAGATATCTGGCTACATGCATTTTGAAGTTAAGGGAAAAATGTTTCAAACACTTTTATTTCACAACACACATTGCAACATAGCAATCTCTGTTTATGGCAGTACAAAAACTTACTTCAGGAACATATTCCATATCTACATCTGGGAAACCAGGAGCAAACAGATAAATTTAATTAGTGTGATGAATAAATTCACTAAGTACACAAAATACTAAATACATAAAACACACACACACACTAATAACACACTTGACACACAGCCAAACAAACCACAAAAATACTAGTTAGTCACAAATATACTTAAATGGTTAATCACAATAGGACAGACTAATAAAAATGCTAATAACACCTCCACCACAAGCACAGCAGAAGACATGCTACTTACTAGCTAGACCAAGAAAAAAAGGAGTCCCAAAAAAATATAGCCTGACTTGGCAAAATTGTTTTTTATAAATGAAAGATAGCGCCCTACAAAAGACAAGAAAGAATATATAGAAACTGGACAAACACACTGGCCCAACTACACACCACCACCACAAGCACAGCAAAATACATGCTAAGCATTTGCATCTTTAAAAAAAAAACCCACAATAGATTCTGGGAGCATTATTTTCCTACAAATTAATGTACTAAATAAACACTAGATAATCCATTGGAAAACAAATTATTAAGTAATATCCTGAAAAAAACGCATGCTGTTCGCAATAGAAAAATTAGCAGCATCCGAAGCGCATAATAGTTAGCAAGATACATTGCTCAAAAAAATAAAGGGAACACTTAAACAACACAATGTAACTCCAAGTCAATCACACTTCTGTGGGGATCAGTACGTAATCCCGCTGGACGGGATCCCGGCGGTCGAAATACCGACGCCGGAATCCCGACCACACAATCCCGACAGGGGTGGCGAGCGGAACGCTTCGCTCGCCTCGCGGCGGGCACGGTGCCTCGCTACGCTCGGCACACTATTATATTCTCCCTCTATGGGTGTCGTGGACACCCACGGAGGGAGAATAGGTCGGGATTGTGGTGGTCGGCATTCCGGCGTCGGTATTTCGACCGCCAGGATCTCGTCCAGCGGGATGTTGACCGCATCCCCTTCTGTGAAATCAAACTCTCCACTTAGGAAGAAACACTGATTGACAATCAATTTCATATGCTGTTGTGCAATTGGAATAGACAACAGGTGGGAATTATAGGCAATTAGCAAGACACCCCCAATAAAGGAGTTGTTCTGCAGGTGGTGACCACAGACCACTTCTCAGCTCCTATGCTTTCTGGCTGATGTTTTGGTCACTTTTGAAAGCTGGCGGTGCTTTCACTCTAGTGGTAACATGAGAAGGAGTCTACAACCCACACAAGTGGCTCATCCAGGATGGCACATCAATGCGAGCTGTGGCAAGAAGGTTTGCTGTGTCTGTCAGCGTAGAGTCCAGAGCATTGAGGCACTACCAGGAGACAGGCCAGTACATCAGGAGACGTGGAGGAGGCCGTAGGAGGGCAACAACCCAGCAGCAGGACCGCTACCTCCACCTTTGTGCAAGGAGGAACAGGAGGAGCACTGCCAGAGCCCTGCAAAATGACCTCCAGCAAGCCACAAATGTGCATGTGTCTACTCAAACAATCAGAAACAGACTCCATGAGGGTGGTATGAGGGCCCGACGTCCACAGGTGGGGGTTGTGCTTACAGCCCAACACCGTGCAGGACGTTTGGCATTTGCCAGAGAACACCAAGATTGGCAAATTCGCCACTGGCGCCCTGTGCTCTTCACAGATGAAAGCAGGTTCTCACTGAGCACATGTGACAGATGTGACAGAGTCTGGAGACGCCAAGGAGAATGTTCTGCTGCCTGCAACATCCTCCGGCATGACCGGTTTGGCAGTGGGTCAGTAATGGTGTGGGGTGGCATTTCTTTGGGGGGTCGCACAGCCCTCCATGTGCTCGCCAGAGGTAGCCTGACTGCCATTAGGTACCGAGATAAAATCCTCAGACCCCTTGTGAGACCATATGCTGGTGCGGTTGGCCCTGGGATCCTCCTAATGCAAGACAATGCTAGACCTCATGTGGCTGGAGTGTGTCAGCAGTTCCTGCAAGATGACGGCATTGATGCTATGGACTGGCCCGTCTGTTCCCCAGACATGAATCCAATTGAGCACATCTGGGACATCATGTCTCGCTGCATCCACCAACACCACGTTGCACCACAGACTGTCCAGGAGTTGGCGGATGCTTTAGTCCAGGTCTGGTAGGAGATACCTCAGGAGACCATCCGCCACCTCATCAGGAGCATGCCCAGGCATTGTAGGGAGGTCATACAGGCACGTGGAGACCACACACACTACTGAGCATTGTTTTGACTTGTTTTAAGGACATTCCATCAAAGTTGGATCAGCCTGGAGTGTGTTTTTCCACTTTAATTTTGAGTGTGACTCCAAATCCAGACCTCCATGGGTTAATAAATTTGATTTCCATTGATAATTTTTGTGTGATTTTGTTGTCAGCACATTCAACTATGTAAAGAACAAAGTATTTAATAAGAATATTTCATTCATTCAGATCTAGGATGTGTTATTTTAGTGTTCCCTTTATTTTTTTTGAGCAGTGTACATAATAAAAACTTACACGGATTGCCAACAGCAACTCCTCTCCAACAGCATCCACTACAGTCCACAAATAGAGACTACAGCATACACCCACAAACACAGGCCGTATGCAGGCCGTTTAAATATCCAGTAATCAGAGCCGGCCCTAACCAATATGATGCCCTAGGCAAGATTTTGGCTGGTGCCCCCTAGCACCACCGCTAGTTCCGCTTCTGACCCTGCAACCCTTTCCCAGCACCATCACCCCCACCCATAGCAGTCCTTTTTTTGTTTTCCTACCCCCTGTAATTTAAATAAGAACAGTGTGCACATTCAGCGCACAGCCCAAAAAGGTATGTGTTTTTGCTGGCAAGGGGCATGCCCACACAATATTACCCCCAATTCAAATTATGCCTCACAGTAGTGCAACTTTATTCACAATTTATCATGCGATAGTGTCCCTTATTCACATTACATCACACAGTAGTACCACTTTACCTTATATGCATTTATCCTCACAGTAGTGCCCCTCATTCACATATCATCATACCGAATTGCTCCTTATTCACATTACACTACACCATATTGCTCCTTATTCACATTACAACACACAATATTGCTCTTTATTCTCAATACACCACACCATATTGTTCCTTATTCACATTACACCACACCATATTGCTCTTTATTCACATTAGACCACACAGTAGTGCCCTTTCTATACATTACGCCACACAGGAGAGCACCTTATACACATAATGCCACACATTGGTAATGCATTTATACACATAATACCACACAGTAATGCCCCTTACACATATTACACACATTATTAATGTCCTTATAAACATAATGCGCCTTACACGTTATGCCAACCCTTATTAATGACCTTATACACATAATTTCCCTTACACATATGCCGCACATTGTTAATGTCCTTATACACATAATGACACACATAATGTCCCTTACACCTATGCCGCACATTATTTGTGCCCTTATACACATAATGACACACATAGTGCCCCTTACACATATGTTACACATTATTCATGCCCTTATACACATAATAACACATATAATTCCTGGCGTGAGTCAACTGGCAGCTCTGCTAATGTCGGGTGCCTATTTTTTATGAAAATGCATCTTATTTGCATTGCTATGTGGCTAGGATGCACAAGCAGCTTCTGCTGATTAAAATGATATGCGGCATGCCTATATACTGTTTGCGACTGTGGCTGTATCTGCATACGAAATGCTACACACAATATAGGCATGCCACATATCATTTTAAACAGCAGAAGCTGCTTGTGGCCCTAGGCATACCAGATGCCCTAGGCAATTGCCTAGTTTACCTATGCCTAGGGCCGGCTCTGCCAGTAATCCAATTACTGTCAAAATTAGTGTATGCAGCACTTGTGCAATTTCCCACACAAACATACATACGCAGGTATAAAACCCCGACAGACATGCCAGCGCACATGCCATCACCAATATGGCGAGTATTAGCCAGCTTGATGGAGAGATTGCTGAGCTGCAGCAACAGATGAGGGCAATGGTGGAGAGGATAAGGAGAATGCGGGAGCAACACCAGCTGCAAACACCTGCCAGTGCAGAAGATGAAGGAGCAGGATCCAGTACTGCACCACCCCCATCTTCTGAACCACACACAGAGCTGCTGTGAGTTCCCGGCCAGAGGCAGATGCTAGTCAAACTGAGGGAGATTCGGGGGTACAGACTCAAACCCAAACAAGCCAGCCACAAAGGGAAGAGGAAGATGGGGATCATTTACTGGAAGAGGGCTCACAGGCAACGAGCAAACAGAGAAAGCGCCAGCCCCCATTTACGAAGAGGGAGTTGCGAATTCTGGTCCCACAAGCCATGAAAAAAATACATGGTGGAAATAAAAACAGGGGTGCAGTGGCCAAAGGCCGCATCTGGTGAGACATTATGGATCGCGTCAATGAAGTCGGCCCAATTGTCCGGACCCCACAGGAAGTTCGAAGACGGTAAGTACATATTGCCACACAATTGTGATGTGTGTACAACAAGTAAGCGAGACATGTATTTATTTTTTTATTCTTCCTTTCCCCAAAAACAAAACACATATGTAGTTGGGCTGACTTCAAGTCCCGCCTGAAGGCCAAAAGGTCTGCGGAGTGGAATGCCTCGAGGGCAACAGGGGGAGGCCCACCCACTGCCACTGTGGAGTTTACCGAGCTGGAGGAGCTGGCGATGCCCTGTGTGACATACGAGGAGGTGGGTGGGGTGTCGGAAATGGACACCAACATGCCTGAGATTGTATGCCTACATGACTTGCCCGGTAAGTTGCCTGGCATATAGAGTTAACTGTTTAAACTGAATTTTGACAAGTTGTGACTAATGTTTTTTTTATTAATCTCTCACATTATTATATCTGCTTTTTACATAACACAGCACAGGAGGGTGAGCTTGGTGAGCCACAGGAGGGGCATCTGGCGGAGGCTGAGGCGGGGGGATGTAGTGAGCCCTCCAGTGTGGGTCCGGCTATTCCACCAGGCCAGACACACACTGGCCCCCCCACCCAACCCTCTCTCCCGGCGATTCTGACTGAGATTGCTAGTCATGGAGATAGGCTGAGCCAATTTCAGGACGTGATGACCCGGGAGGTACACCAGATATCTCTTCGGTTCACTGAGCAGACCACCTGTGTTGGGCAAGGTGTGGCTGAACTCAGCCAAGGTTTGGCTGAACTCAGGCAAGGCCTATCCGAGGCCACCTCCTCTGTCCAACAATTAGATAGAACAGTTGGACAAGGTCTACAGGACATCGCTGGCCTTCTTTCCCACAGTGGCAGGGAGCCAGCAACAACTGCTCCCTCCCCTATCCCTGCCCAGGAAGAAGATCCCACTGGGCAGGGCCCTCGAAGGTCACTTCGCAGACCTACCAGTGACCAACCAGGTCAGGCGGGGCGAAAGAAGAAAAAGTAAAGTCTCTCCAGATGCGGCCACATTGCCCATGTTTTCAATGTTTCCATAATGTATTTTGTCTGGCTTGTGTGGCCAGAATGGGCAACTCCCTCATGCTGAAAAGGGTTTGGTGACATCTCTTTTTGTTAGTAGCCTGTGAGGTTTTTTCCTGTAAACTTTATCCACCTTCCTCTTCCTAGCGTGCTGTGGCTCTTTGGGTTTGGGTATTGTGCCCCGAATCTTCCTCAGTTTGACCAACTCTGGCTGAGTATTCACACCAGTCTCTTATAGTGTTTGGTGCCCAGTAGATGGGGGTCCCTGAGTACTGGCTTCCGTGATCCTAATTTCTGCACTGGCAGGTGTTTGTTGCTATGGGATGTTTGCTGATAGTATTTTTTTTTTTTATTGTAAAATTACAGACGTATGTAAATTTACTTTATTCATATGTTTGTTGGTCTGGCATGTTTTCTGATTGTGGTGTTTTCATTTGTTATCAAGACAAAAGTAAAAATGTTTGATTTATATAGTATTCGTGTGTATATTGTGTGTTTATTATTAATTTATGCATTAGTTTAAAATGTCTAGCTTAAAAAATGTTTCCAAACAATTACGTTTGGGGACAAAGGCCACAAACATTGCATATCTAACAATTATAATTGGTTGGCATTAACAGTTTACTGTGCCTCCAAACACAATATATTACCACAAAGCACTTGGGTTACTAGGGGCAACATGCAATAGTTGTAGAAATGGACAAGTTAACCAAATCTCACTTAACAATGTGTTATGCACATCAGTAAGTGTAGGCTGCATTATGTGGGCATACCTCCCAACTGTCCCGATTTTCGCGGGACAGTCCCGTTTTTTGGGGACTGTCCGCTGTCCCACCCGCGGGCCGCAGTGTCCCGCGGTGGGGGGGGGGCAGTTGGGAGTCTCTGTGTCTCGCTGCCCTGCTTAGCAGAGCAGCAGTGAATAGACGCTGTGCGCATGCGCACAGCGTCTATTCACTGGATTCAGAGGGAGAGGGGGCATGCCAGCGGCTCACAGAGCGCTGGGCATGCCCCCTCAGTGATGAAAATGGGGACGTGGCTCGCGATCGCGGGTCATCCCGCAAAGCCACGCCCCTTTTCTTAGGCCACACCCTTTTTCGGGAGCGCACACGGCTTCGTCGCGCGTGTGTCCCTCCTTAGGGAACTGTAAAGTTGGGAGGTATGTGTGGGTCATGTTGGTATATGAGTGCCCAAAGGAAGGATGGAATCTGGAAAACATGGCATGTTTGTGTGAAGCAGTTGTACTATGAAACTTGGCTTAGGAACACTTAAGGCCCCCATCCACTAGTCTGATTTGGGCAGTTTTCTTCAGATTTCGACACATCTGACCGTCATATCTGAAGAAAAGTGTCACATCGGATGGCTCTTCCGATCCAATGCTCACTCCCGTGTCAGATATATCTGAACTACAGATCTCTCAGGCTGCCCCAACTATTTATCTGAATCTGAAGAAAACAGGTGCACATCGGATTGTTTTTTTTACTTCAGATGTATCTGATCAGATTCATCTGAAGCGTCACTTGACTGGCATCTCCCTAGCAACTCCCACCCACCAAGAGGGGGAACAGCAGCATCAGATCAATCGCATGTAGCATGTGTGCATCAGATATATCCGATGCGATCTGGCACATGATATATCGCATCAGATATATCTGAAGTGAATGTAATTAAAATTAAAGCCAGGGTCTGATCCAATTCCCGGAACGCTCCCGGGAGAGTTCAAGAGAAATCTGATGCTATCTGCAGTTCAGACAAGTCTGAGTAGTGGATGGCCACCTTTAGTCAATGGCAATATGTTGTACAAAAAGCAGACATATGGTTCATCCAAAAAACACATGCATTTTGATCAAAAACACATGTGTGATACTTGTCAGTGTGTCCGATTTGTAAATAGTACAGTAAATGGTAATTTGTTATGAGTTTAAAAGCACTTACTGCCTGTCAGAGTGTCAGTTGCAATTGCAGTGTTGAGCCATTAGCTGCTCGGCAGCTGCATTTTATTGTCAATTATCAGCTAGCTACCAGTGACGTGCGGTGTGCCTCCTGAGCCATTTAGCTCACCGCACGTCCCTGCTAGCTACGCCCTGCCAGCCACTTGTTGCCCGAGTTCGCTTGCTGTACGTAGCTCAGGACCTACTCCTCTGCTGTGTTCGTCTTGTGAGCGCTTGTTATGTATCTGCTAACATCAGCTACGCATTGGTGCGAAAAACACACCTACTACCCTTTGTACACTCCCACACTAGACGCCCACCTTCACGCGCTTTTCGCTAGCTAGCGAAGCCATTCCTCCGCACCGCCCTCATCACGCCCCTTTGTTGTTGGACTACTGCGAACAAAAAAAGTGTTTGTATTTCTGCACATTCATCGCACAGCTGACTTTGCACATGCGCATTTGCTAAAATTCCGTGCCTTGCGATGCAATGATCCGCTGTGAACAACTCGGAATGAGGGTCATGCTCAGAAAGCACACCCATGCACATACGCATGTTGCAGATATCAAACCTTATGACCGCACAAACAGAACAAGCAAAATGTAATAATGGTCTCATACAGCCCAGCAAGATGCCTGTTAGGGTCTAATGCACCCGCTGCAGACAGGGCCTAAACTAGTTGACAACTTAGCCAAAAATCTGCAATGTTGATAGTAAGTTGTTTTTTTTTTTGGCAGTGAAATTTTTCTATTTTTGTAAACCAGTTTCCAGTGCTATTTTTTTTCCTGTGCTTAATTCTTAATAGAAGTCTTCATTTTCCAGCTGCTATCACAAGCACTGTCCAGGTGGGTGTGTACTCTGCTCGGGTTGTAGTTAATATCCCGGTGGTCGGGATCCGGGCAGTCAGAATACCGATGCCGGGATCCCGACTGCCGAGAATGCCGACAGCTGCGCCAGGGCTATTCCCACTTGTGGGTGTCCACGACACTCATAGAGTGGGAATAGAACCTGTGGCGAGCACAGCAAGCTACTGAGCCCGTAGCATGGCGAGCGCAGTGAGCCCGCAAGGGGCTTTCTAGCACTCACCCCACTGCCGGCATTATGACGGCCGGAATCCCGGTGTCAGTATACTGACCTCCAGGATCCCGACCGTTGGGATTCCATCCCCGAGCCCTCTGCTCAGAGGTTCAGATGGAGACAACACACTAAGCAGTGGCCTGTAAAAGCCACCACATGATCTGCTAATAAAAGCATTGCCCTTTTCAATGATGGGCTTAAACACACCGGGAAGCGGTGTCTTGCTTAGTAAATAAACCATTAAGTATCAATACTATTGCAGTGTTACATCACTCATTTACAAGGTTCTAGCACAGCACCAATAGGTATTATTCCAACTTAACCCCTGCGCATAGTACACACCCACATGCACCTTGTGATAGTAGTTGTCAGGCCTGTAGCAGGGTGATAATCATGGCGGGCCCAACAAGGAGACGGGACTAAGAGAGGGAAGTTGAGTGTCTAGAAATTCCTAAGGATCTAGGCAGCTCTATAGGATGCAGTGTGTTGTTTCTGGTGCCCTGCAAGCCAGATGCAGGTGCCATGGGTCAGTAATGGTACCACCCCCTAGGCCCTGCGCCTTGGGTGGCAGGACCACTTATCCACCCTTAGTTGCAGCCCTGGCAGCTGTAAAATTGTAAGTACTTGTACCATGATCCTGCCAGTGAATGCCCTTTGATTTGTAGCTACTGACGGAACCTTACCTTTATTACATAAACAATCTCAGAGATTTTGCACATCCATCAGTAACTAAACAAGAATGTTTTAGGGTATTTTTCAGTAAACTGACTGATTCGGCCCACTGTTAGACATGTTTTCTGAAGACAGGGGACAGCAATACATTTGCATGTCTTGATTTTGTAGTTAAATTCAAGCTTTATCAAAAATTATATAATTTGTTCCACAATTTGGCACACATTAAGGCAAAAGTGTTTTGTTGGCTATAGCTAGCATTCAGTGGCGTAAGTTCGTCCCAGTTGCCCGGAGGCAAGATAAATATTGGTGCCCCCCTATTTCCCATATTAAGATAAGTGTGTGTGTGTGTGTGTGTGTGTGTGTGTGTGTGTGTGTGTGTGTGTGTGTGTGTGTGTGTGTGTGTGTGTGTGTGTGTGTGTGTGTGTGTGTGTGTGTGTGTGTGTGTTGAAAAAAAATTGTATACTGTATTTATACATTTAATTGTCTTATTTTAAATCACACATTTCTTGGCAGCCATGCCCAGGATTAGAAGCCATGACCTGTTACACTGACAGCAGACACTTTACTGATGGATCTATTTGCTCCTGCATAGGAAGCATGAGAATTCTAACTATATGAAGTTATGTGTAATTGTCGGAGAAGTAACTTCATATAGTTAAAATTCTCTTATTTCCTATACAGGAGCAAACAGCTTCATCAGTAAGGTGTCTGCTTCCAGTGTAATAGGTTGTGGTTTCTAATCCTGGCTATGACACTTGTAAAATGTGTATATTCAGTATAATAAAGAGGGTGTGATTTGTAAGGTGCAGGGACCAGTGAGGAAGTTGGCCACTGAAGAGATAGTGGCAGCTATCAATTAACTTCATTCAATGGTGTCACAGAATGGGAGGAGAGGTGCCCCCTCAGAGCAGGAGCCCGGCGGCAGATGACTCCATTGCCTCCCAGAGTTCTGCCTCTGCTAGCATTGCATAATGGAACAGTGTAAAAATTCAGGAGAGCTGAAATCTGTGTTTGCGAAATCTGTGTTTGCTATTCTGTAGAAAGCTTTAGCTTCTGGGGAACCTTGGGGGTCATTCTGACCTGATCGCACGCTGCCATTTTTCGCAGCGCAGCAATCAGGTTACTACTGCGCATGCGTATGCACCGCAATGCGCAGGCGCGTTATACGGGTACAAAGCGGATCGTTGCTGGGCGATGGATTTAACGAAGAATTCATTCACACAGCCGATCGCAAGGAGATTGACGGGAAGAAGGCGTTTATGGGTGTCAACTGACCGTTTTCTGGGAGTGTTTGGAAAAACGCAGGTGTGTTCAAGCGTTTGCAGGGCGGGTGTCTGACGTCAATTCCGGGACCGGACAGGCTGAAGTGATCGCAAGGGCTGTGTAAGTTCTGAGCTACTCAGAAACTGCACAAACTATTTTTGTACCGCTCGGCTGCACATGCGATCGCACCCTTGCACAGCAAATATACACTCCCCAGTGGGCGGCGACTATGCGTTTGCACGGCTGCAAAAAGAAGCTAGCGAGCGATCAACTCGGAATGATCCCCCTTGTCTCTCAGAAGCCTACCAGGGCTATGTCCCTAGACCCATTGGGGGACTTTTTCCGCAGCTGCTACTGCATCTTTATGGTATGGCCCATGGGTGTCCTATTGAGATGCTCACCGGCCGCTCAGAGTTTCCTTCCAAAATGCACTATCGCCAAGCGCAGAAAGTCCAACTGACCATAGCCATCGCTGCCAGTGCTACTGTATCTTTAGACGCAGCTGCTGACAATGATATGCCTATGACACGCCCGCGGCTCCCCCAGTTACAACCCAGAAATGCCCATCCGAATTGCAACTATCACCGTGCAGTTTTGATCTGCGCCTCTGGGGTCTATTCATGAAGCAGTGAAAAGAGTGGAGAAGTGAGCCAGTGGAGAACTTGCCCATGGCAACCAGTGTTGAGGTAACATTCATAAAATGCATTTTGTAAAATGATATGTAGCAGCTGATTCTCTGCTAGCTCACTTCTCCACACTCTTCACTGCATCATGAATAGAATGTATTAAGCTTTAACAAGAGATAAATTGCAGAAGGATAAAGAGTGATAAATGACCAGTCAACCAGCTACTACCTGTCATTTTTCAAACACAGGCAGTAACATGACAGTTAGGAGCTGATTGGCTGGTCATTTATCACTCTTTATCTGTCTGCAATTTCCTCTTGTTAAGGCTTAATACATTTGGGACAATGGGCAGATGTATTAAGCCTGAAGAAGTGATAAAGCAGTGAACAAGTGTAAGGTGATAACTCACCAGCCAATCATTATAGGTTTGAAAAATGACAAGAACTGATTGGCTGGTGCATTATCACCTTCCACATATCACTGCTTTATAACTTCTCCAGGCTTAATACATCTGCCCTTATGTGCGGTAAACACAGTGGCGCAAGCACAGTACAGCACGGATGCATGTGCGGAGGGAAACCGTTGAACACTTGCGTCCAATGGCTTCCCTGCTTCCCACTCAGGGGTAGATTTATTATTCTTCTTTAAGGGGTAATGCGCTATCTGCACACGTTATGTGCCGCAGATAGCGCATCCCCTGATGTATTATCCCGTCGAAGCGCTATCGTAAGCAGGGGCAGTATGCTGCCGCTGCCTTTTCGGCGCCTCTGTTAGATAGAGCACCGATCACCTCCCTTACTAAAGAACATTCGGTGTGCCCGAACGTTAGTCTCTGCTACCTTTTCTCTCTTAGCCGCCCAGATCCGGCGGTGCAGCTGTCAAAGCAGTTCCTCTGTTGTTGTTTTTTCCTTTGTCAATAAACTTTATTGTTTGCTTACACAAGCTCTGGCATCCACAAAATCAATCCGCGCATGCGCCAGCTTAGCTCCCGAACTGCATGCTGGGAGTTGCTGGACGGCGCATGCGCGGAAGCAGCGACTGCGGCCAAAGTGGAATCATGTTATGGGAGGACGCGTATCACCGAAGGGGTGTGATAACACGCGCCCATAACGCACAGGCTAAGGTTAGTAAATTCACCCGAAAGGAGGTCCCGCTTCACCACGATAATGCAGTGAAGCGGTACACTGCTAATAAAGAACCTTAAGGACATTTTAATAAATCTACCCCCCAGTATCACCCCTTCTGTAGTGAAAATACTGACTGTTATGTATCATCACCGGATTTCTCTTTTCCTGGCAGTGGCTTGACACGTTTAATTTCTGGTGTTTCTCTGGGCATTTCAGTATTCCTCTTGTTATTCTAGAAGGGAAATAAAAAATCTGGATTGGATAACTGCATCCTAGTGTATAGGGATTAGATGTAGTGTGCTGCATACAGAGCATATCTCAGCTGTCGTGCTGTGTATGCCTGCTCATGCTATTACTGCTATCTAAGCTTGTCTAGGTGGAGAAGATCTTCTTACATGCCAAGGATTTCCTGCTAGAGGTGGCGTGAGCTGTTAGAGTCTCACAGGGGCAAAGACTCAGAGCAATGAGATTCAGGGTCAGCTCTTTCTCCCCCCCTCCTTCTGCCATGATCCTGTGCTGGAGACGCTGCTTGCTGGGGGTGAGCAGCAGAGAAAGATGCTTGTGTTCTCCCTGTCGTGCAACGAGCCAGACAGGCTGAGGGAAAGATGTGTGCAGCCCGGACATACTGTAGCAGGTCATTATTGTGAGATGGCCGCACAAAGCCAGGGGACTTGGAGAGCTGCAGGCTTCAGAGCCTTGAGTTGATTCCTGGAGCAGCAGTAGCAGCTAGAGAGTGAGTGCAGTAGCAGATGCAGTAGGAGGAATTCAGCTTCGCAATGGGTTATAATGGCAGCTTGATCTTCAGGAATAGGAGTGAGATTGGCTTCTTGCAAGCAGGAGCCTTAGAGATCAGGAATGTGTCTCATTCCCAGGTGCTGTGGAGCAATCGCAGCAGCAGCGGCAGCGATGGGCTCAGCTACAGACATTTTACCACCAGCGTCCAAGTTATCATCTTCATTGGGTCTCTGTTGGGTAAGTTTAACATTCCTGATCCATTCATTGCATCTATAAGGTCATGAACGGCTTATTTAGTGCTGGGTACTATATACAGTAGCTCTGGTCATCTCTGATGATAGATATTGCTGGATTGCTACAGCTACACATACCTCTGTCATTGTGTCTCTTCCTCCTTTCCTAGTGTATATTGTATTTCACCATGTCATAATCTCTGGCAGCATGTACATAATAGTGTCACTTTGATGCAAGTCATCTGCAGCCATATTTATTTTTACAACCATCAGAAATTCCTATAAAGTGACATGCCAGTGTTTTTTAGATGCAAAATCGCATTCAAGCCTTTATAAAGAGCTGTGAGAAAGTCAGGACAAGTTCTGTGTAAGTTACCTCATGCTATACTACGAAAACAAACATGGAATCACTCACAAAATTCATTTTGTCGGCTTAGACTCGGTTTCACTGCCTTTTGTCTTGATCTTGACGTCTCTATCACCAGTGTGCTGTCATGTCTCTATTATAAAGATGATTTAATGAATCTTCATATTTCTAAATATGTTTTTTTATGTTATATATTTATCCATTTTGCATATTTAGTATTAGATTTGGATTTTACTCCTACAGGTGATAGAAATATAAAATGATGGTATAAAAAGTATTATTCATTTTATAGCACATTAATAAAGTGGTGTGTTATTGCCGCTTACAGATAAGGCTGACATTTTCCTGCACTTCACACTTCTCTGTTCTCTTTGGGGGACAATGTTTTTACATTTTCTGGGATTTCCTTTTAAATTGCTATTAGCTGAAAAAAAATTGAATTTGGAATTGGAATACATGCCATAAGCTTAAAATTGCACTCAGGATTTTCTTGCTAAAGTTCACCTATGTGCAGGCTATCTCGTGGACTGAACCAATATTCGTGAGTATGCAGGTCTATTACTAGGAGGTCGTGACTCAGACATAGTGGGGGGGGGGAAATGATGGTTTGGTCCTGTGCTTGTCTGCTTAGAGCAAAATATGTAAATATATTCTGCACATTTCCACAAAAACACAACCACCTACATACATATTGACAATGCTAAATTCCTTTGTCGTATAAACAACCCTTTATGAAGCTAAGAACACTGTACGCTGTTTACTTAAGAAGTACCGTAATGGTACGCTATCTGCGTAGCGATCGCTCAGCCGTAGGCGAGACGCTCAAGCGTCACGTTCGCTCACGGCCCAGTGATCACAGGACACGTTATTGGTTATGTCTAGGGGAATGATTCGCTGTAGCGTAGCATACGCTCGAGACCACGAGGAGGTCACCAGCGATGCAGACGCTTACAACACTATACCTTTATGTTAAAACCTTATACCAATGAAATACACTGAATACCTTAATGTGAGTACAGGGTGTAAGTGCAACCTTGTGTAACCTGACTATCTACAAAGCTGCTTGAGCGTCACCGACGCTCAAATGAACACTTATCACTATAGAAAATACACAGATGCTGGTTTAGGTTCCAAGGCCTATTAACTGTATTATATCTAATATACTTGTAAAAGGGGATAACAGTACAAATGATACACTACAATATAACAAAGACTTCCTAACCACAGAACTAAACAATAAATACAAAAAGACAATACTACACTGACCTAAATGCAATACAATACAATACTATAATACTATGAGAGATATAAGAGAAAAGAGGAGAGAGAGAGAGAGAGAGAGAGAGATGAGAGAAATTGGCTCACAGTAAGACAATGATAACATTAAATAAGAGACAACATGGTTGCAGATAAAACTACACATGTGAGAGACAATCGCTGCGCAGTTAGTCAATGCTGAATACAGCATGGGATGGAAGCTAGACTCCATTTTGAGAAACCTCCCATAATTCTAAAGACTGCACCACATGCCTGAAAGGGGGAGGGGAAGACATCCAGCAGCAGCCATTTTAGATTTGCAGGTCCAAACACATGGCACTCTATACTAAACCACAATCACATAGCAGAAAACACAAGACTCCATTTTCTTCCAAAATGTCCAAGCCTCAAAACAATGCATATGTTCTGATTTTACAATTCCAAACCATCTAAAACACCTTTCACAATGTAATCCAACTTCCTAGAACCATCTCATAATTTCACATCCCAAACAACTTCAGTATCTCAATAACCAGAGCATATTCATCACAAGACCAGATCACAATGTAATTAACACAAACGTAACTGCATGGTGGTATTTATGATTAACAGGATATATATTATAACTAACCAGCACAATCTATTTTAAATCTCCATTGGCAAACAAATACCACAAATATTATGCTACAGATTGTATACTGTTCCAATTTATCACAGACTTCACAGAGTATCCACAAACACCCAACAATCACACAACCAAGTTACAATATCCTATTTAAACCAGAAAGCAATCTGTCTGTTTCCTTATCTAGCCATGTGAAGTTCAATACTTAGCCTTTAGTTTGGAAGATGTCCTGGGGATTCAGCCGCCATGCTGCTTGGTGCCAGGTAGCTGTGTGTGTGTCTGTGAGTGTAGCTACATTACATCTGTTCTCTGAGGCCACACCTGACCACTACCTTCCTGTTTGACCAGTACCTGGGGGAGGGGTCTTTCTTTCTCCTTTGTATTGAGTCACCATTCTCTTTGTATATGCTAATCAGGTTCAGCCCTGAAAACTTAGTAAAAGGTTGTCTTGAGCATCATATTGTTCTAACAATATGATCTTAGCTTTTATACATATAATCATATCTATCCGCTGCAATGTCCCACAACAACACAACAGGCCTCAAACTAACCCACACCTGATTCTGCTTGCTTCAATACCAAACATGATGTGTTTATCTGGTTCGGTTCGAATGATACACATCCATGACATTAATTCATTAGACAATTCTAAATCTCCATGATGTCTGGTGCTGTTCATTATTATAACCATGTACTGTATGAAACAAGTGCCGAATCCATCTCTGTGCCATGTCCGAGCAAATGCGTGTGTTTCCATATATTGCTGTGCTCGCTGCGCATATTTGCAAGTATAGCGACTTATATGTGTGCAGTTTATATGGTCTCTCTATGTAATATTTTTGACTTTGACAGTCCACCCTTTGGCAGTCACCAATAACTGCCACTTCCTAAAACATTTCAAAAAGAGAAAAATATATGTCAGGGGTTAATACATTTCAATGGTTGGGTAAGGGAGGAGAGAGGAGAAGGTGTGAAGAGGGTATGACCTAGTGAGATAGCAGAAGCATGTGTGTATGAATCCATGTTTGGGGGGTCATGTATCATCGTGCCGTACGTGTTGTACATCAAGCTTCGAGGTATTGCGAAGTATACATTTGAATTCCTTCTTATCCCGTACTAAGGGTCTGTGGATGGGCTGTCAAACTTTACCGAGCTCATTTCGGCTGTGGTTGTAACAAAATGGGGGAGCACATTTTAGTTGATGATACATGAATGGGGGAGGTATGTGGTTGTTGATATCTGTGCCTGTATTCCCTATCGTCTATGTGTGTCATTACCTGAGGGTTGTAGAGATGAAGATAAAGAACACTTATGGAAAATGCAATGATATTCTATGTCAGGGAAATGTACATCTGTCGTCGAAGTTGTTTTCGGTATCTGTTGAGAGTCGTCTTCTTTGCGCTGTATTGCTCCTTAGGCATGAGCAAATAGCTTTGTCTGAGCCATCAGATTTACAAAAATGTTGGGCTAGCGTGAGTTTAAAGATACTAGGGAAACTGGGGATCTATGGCAAAGTTCATCAAGTGTCCATATTTAAAGTTGTCAAATCTTCTTCTTTGGTCAATCCGTTGTCTGTATACATCTCGTCTCGTCAGCTTCCTCGTCCAAGGGGGTCTTTGTATCTTGGAGAAAAGCAGAAAAACAGGTGAAAGAAACGGACCGTATAATCGCATTTTCATCACATTCTGGTTTCTATCATTGGGTCATAAATCAAATCCAGGTTAATTACAGTTTCCTCACTCCTCAAGCTCATCACTTTTGTACTTTGTTTGCACCTCATTAAAGCCTGCCCGCATCTAAATATCAATCCAATCGATATAACGACACCTAAGATACATAGTAGAAACTTTCCAACATCCATTATGACTCCTTGAGCCCAGTCTCCCAAACCGGAGAACCAATTTCGCGGGTTCAACCATGACACCCAACCAGTCAGCTCATTACCTACAGCAGCAAGGGTGAGATTGTGTTTTCGACGAAATTCCCACTTCAATTGGAGAATATCGTCCATCTTTTGGTCTATGACCTCTACCGGATCCTCGGTGCTATTTGTGATATACGTGCAACACTTTATGCCGTACTGTGTTGCCAATGTAACACAATATCCGCCTGTTACTGCTGTAAGATAATTAAGAACCATCCTATGCTGAACTAGTTCTGTTTTATAAGCTTGAAGTTCTCTTCCAGTGTATCTAAACGTGTCATCATACATTTCAGTGATATTATCTAACAAATTGGCGAGTGCGGAAATGTATCTATAATTCATCACTCCCCGAGCGGTACGAGTGAAATCTAACGCTACCAGAACCTGAATCCCGGTGGATTCATGGATAAGATCAGAGGCCGGATGCTCTAACCTTTCTGACAGTTGTCTTTTAACTCGGTGCTCGTAATGAGTGTGAGTATAAGGAGCTTGGGCACCACGGTGTATGTCCTTCATTTTGTCATGTGTAACAGTCATCACTTCAGGCAATACTTTTCCAATATAACACAATCCTTCAGAGTTTGGGGCAAGCCATTTGTACGCCTTTCTCCCGCATATGAAATATGCATCATCGGGGAGAACATAAGGGACGGAGAAGGACATGACCATGTTACAAACCTTCCAGGTGAAATCTCCTGACCCTAATTCTTCCAACTGCTTAATGCACGTATCGGTTTGTACGATATGAGCACAGTATCCTGGTGATACCTCTCCAACTCTAGTAATCCTATTCCCTAAGGTATATCGATACCGGAAAGATTTTCCTCTACTGGCTATGTGGCGTACGAGCTCTGTATCTGTAGGCATTCTATCTGCTCTGTGTGAAAAGGTCATGGTAAGGTTGCTCCATGACACTTCCCAATTTCCCGGTTTTCTAGGATTGGAGATGTTAAAACATAAGAGGGACCTATCCACATGGTATTGGTGGAGCTTCAAACTAGGAGGGCTGGAGATGTTAAACCTCCGGTCTGTTATGAGCCACGGCTGTGGCTCATTCCTGTTTTGCAGTTTTGTTCTGTATTTCATGTTATACTTTTGTTTATGTTCCCCGTGGGTGTCATGGGGTGCTCGGAGCTCACCCTTAAGGAGGGGATACTGTTATGAACCACAGGTAGTGGTTCATTCCTATTTTATGTTTATTTAGTTGTCTTGCATGCCAGGATTTCCCATTGCTCTGTTTTGGATTACTCTTGTCTGCTGCCGCTGGTGAGTCTGTGCAATTGCAGCTTGTTCCCATGTGTTCAGCCTCATCTGGCTGCTGATTGCATCTTGTCAGCTTAGTCGTGCAGCAGGCCAGCTGCTAGAGATAATTAATTAGGCCTCTCTGATATATGCTGGCTCACGGCAGTTAGCAGATGCTGATGATATTCCTTGGGTTGCAGTCTGCTTTAAGTTTGAGCTGGTTCCTGTCAGTCCCTGTGTGGATTCCTGTGTCAGTCCCTGTGTGGATTCCTGTGTCAGTCCCTGTGTTGATTCCTGTGTCAGTCCCTGTGTCTGATCCCGTGTCCTACCCTGAGTTCCAGTGGATTCTGCCTGTCCTCCAGTTCTGAAAGTCGGTGTCGGCAGCTTCCTGTTTGCCTATGTCAGTTGCAGAAAGTATCCAGTCCTGTTCAAGCCGGTTGTTCCTGTCCTCAGTGGTCCTGTACTCAGAGATTTGTCATCTTTTCCTGGAGTCTGACTGAGCACCTTTAACATCCTGTGGTGTTCGTGAGTCACGGCGCAGCCGTGTGTTGCGGCTTGTCCGCTTACTGTTTATTATTTAGTATATTTGTGTCCTGGAGCTTTTGCGGAGGATTCCGCTCTCCCTGATCCACTCTGGTATCCAGCGGTGCTGGATAGGAGTAACGGATCAGTGGATCTTTGGTTGTCCTTTTCCCTGGCGGCTAGTCCGCACATACCTTTTGATTTAGTTAGTTAACTTGTAACCCCTGGCCTGGTTGCTTAGTCAGAGGGCCCCTTGTTATCACCCTGTCTCGGATTTCCCTTTGTCTCCCATTAAGACCTGAGGGGGCATCGGGGTTGGGCAGACATAATCCGCCCTTCGAACGCGGCTGCCATGGGCTCAAGCAACCATAGTCTCGCAGGGGATTTCTGATAACACGGGCGAGACAACGGAGTTAGGGCGTCAGGGGTTACTAGGCTTTCCTGCTCCCACAACCAGCATATCTTCCCAGTACTCTGACCTCAGCCATACGATCTCCTCTGGTCTGGAGTACGGGAATCATAACATTATCATCAGCCATACCACAAAAAAGAAATAAAACTTTTTTTTCTTTTTTGGCCCAGTCCAGTGTCTAGTCTAGAATCCAGTCTTGTCTAGAATTTGGTGTTTAGAATCCAGTCCGGTGTTTAGAATCCAATCCAGTCCGGTGTTTAGAATCCAATCCAGTCCGGTGTTTAGAATCCAATCCAGTGTTTAGAATCCAGTCCGGTGTTTAGAATCCAGTCCGGTGTTTAGAATCCAGTCCGGTGTTTAGAATCCAGTCCGGTGTTTAGAATCCAGTCCGGTGTTTTAAAAAAAAAAAAAAAAAAAAAAAAAAAAAAAAAGTCTTGTTTTGTTTAGCTAAATTTAGTCTTGCCTTGTCTTGCCTTGTCTTGCCTTGTCTTGCCTTGCCTTGCCTTGCCTTGCCTTGCCTTGCCTTGCCTTGTCTTGCCTTGTCTTGTCTAGTTTTAAATCCTCCTATGTCTACTATGCAAGCCCTGCAGGCATCTCTCGCAGCCCTGAACTCTGTATTCAGTGCTTTGAGACCAGAGCGACTAGAAATTTTGCAGCAATCCCTAAAGCAACTGCAAAATCTTCTGACTAAAATCTTGCTTATTTTGCCGGAAGTCGTTGAGAGTACATCTATCTCTAAAGAGACTCTTGTTCACAGTATGGTGACAAGAGAATCCTCTGGTTTAATTGAAGAGAAAAAGTTTAAAAGTTTTCTGCGGCCCAGGCTCTCAGAAGAGGAGCGTCTGCGTCGCAGAAACTTAAACTTATGCCTATATTGTGGGGGTTTAGGCCATTATCTGCAGACCTGTGAGTTGCGCAAACCAAAGTGTGGTGACGAGTCTTGCCCTCTGGCCAAGTTGAGTCATGATACAAGACCTACTCCTGTCTCTACTGTGGCAGAGGTACTTGTCACACAACCCACACAAAAAAACTCTCTGTCCTATAATTGGGGTCCTTGGGCAAGGGAGCCCCATTATAGATTCAGGAATCAAAAGAGAATGTTTCTCTCCTCTCTTGAGGTTCCTGTGGAAGCGGAGTTGCAAGTCCCTGGAGTGGTGCCCGTAGCCCAGGGTCCTGGAGTGGTGCCCGTAGCCCAGGGTCCTGGAGTGGTGCCCGTAGCCCAGGGTCCTGGAGTGGTGCCCGTAGCCCAGGGTCCTGGAGTGGTGCCCGTAGCCCAGGGTCCTGGAGTGGTGCCCGTAGCCCAGGGTCCTGGAGTGGTGCCCGTAGCCCAGGGTCCTGGAGTGGTGCCCGTAGCCCAGGGTCCTGGAGTGGTGCCCGTAGCCCAGGGTCCTGGAGCGGTGCCCGATGCCCAGAGTGCTGGAGCGGTACCCGATGCCCAGAGTGCTGGAGCGGTACCCGATGCCCAGAGTGCTGGAGCGGTACCCGATGCCCAGAGTGCTGGAGCGGTACCCGATGCCCAGAGTGCTGGAGCGGTACCCGATGCCCAGAGTGCTGGAGCGGTACCCGATGCCCAGAGTGCTGGAGCGGTACCCGATGCCCAAGCTTATAGAGGGACATCAAATATTGTAGCTCAGGTTTCCATACCAGATGGGGTTTCAGAAGCTGTTACCCCAGGTAGGGACTTGAGGAGCGCAACCTCAGAAAGGGTATCTAAAACCATAGTTCTTGAAGGGAACTCGAGAAGCAAAACCCCAGAAGGGATCTTTGAAGTAATATCCCCAAGTGGGGTCTCGAGAGACGCAGCCCCAAAGAAGGGTCTAGAAGTCGCTTCCCCAGGAAAGAACTTAAGAAGCATAGCATTAGTGGAGGATCTGAACGTTATTGCTTCAGCAAAAGTCCCGGAAGTCATAGTCCCGGGAGAACTTTCGATTATTATCGACTCAGAGAGGGAGGCCGATGGCCCGATCCCAGTCAGGGAGGCCAACGACCCGGTCCCAGTAAAAGAATCCGAGGTGCTGGCCCCAGCGGGGTTCCCGGAGGCCACTGCCCCAGCGGGGTTCCCGGAGGCCACTGCCCCAGCGGGGTTCCCGGAGGCCACTGCCCCAGCGGGGTTCCCGGAGGCCACTGCCCCGGGTGGGGTTCAGAAAGTCACTGCCCCGGGTGGGGTTCAGAAAGTCACTACCCCAGGTGGGGTTCAGAAAGTCACTGCCCCGTGTGGGGTTCAGAAAGTCACTGCCCCGTGTGGGGTTCAGAAAGTCACTGCCCCGTGTGGGGTTCAGAAAGTCACTGCCCCGGGTGGGGTTCAGAAAGTCACTGCCCCGGGTGGGGTTCAGAGAGTCTCAGCCTCAAGTAAGGGCAATAGTGACCAGGTCCTAGCAAAGCACTTCAGTCAGTCAGATGGGAAGGAAACAGATCCTGACTCTGATATCTCAACATCCATAATCTTTGATGGGGACTTAGCCCAATTTCTGGCGCTTTACAAACACTATTACTTTATTATGTTGTCTAGACCATTTCTGGGCATCACTCCAGAGAACATTGTGCTCTATCTTATTTATTCTTTTAAAGGAGAGCCTTTTGAGTGGGCGACCAGCCTAATGAAAGCTGAAGATCCCATTCTTCAGGATCCCCCAGCATTCAGTGATGCAATTATTAAAAGATATGGTTCCAAAGAAATTGGTTCAAGTTCCTCTAAATCACCCGTCTTGTCTGCTGAGAGTCCACAAAATACTGTAAACTCGGCACAGGAGTCTCAGCCCGTTGTTGTGACTGCAGGATGTGCTTTTCTGACTACTTCTTCTAATAATAGTACTTTACCAGAAAGTTCAGCTCCCAAGGGTAAGAGACCTGTCTCTGATTTGAACGCAGCCTTGCTGGGTGGTACCATCAGTTCAGACAATGTTTGGGGAATTACCTTGGTCAGACCTAAAGAGCTTTGTAAAAAGAAGAAGAAGAAAAAGAAATAATTTTTTGACTCTTGCCTTGATAAAAAAAAAAAAAGATTTTTTTTCCCTTGTCTTGTGTCCAGTGGCCACCATCAAGGGGAGGGCACTGTTACAAGCTGTGGTTGCAGCTTGTTTCTGTTTTCGTGTCTGTTAGACCTATGTGTCAGGTTTTTTTTTTTTTTTTTTTTTTTTTTGTATCCCTTGTTCTGGATAGTCTGAATTTTGGGGTCTTTTGACCCCTCCTCAAGGGGGGGGTACTGTTATGAGCCACGGCTGTGGCTCATTCCTGTTTTGCAGTTTTGTTCTGTATTTCATGTTATACTTTTGTTTATGTTCCCCGTGGGTGTCATGGGGTGCTCGGAGCTCACCCTTAAGGAGGGGATACTGTTATGAACCACAGGTAGTGGTTCATTCCTATTTTATGTTTATTTAGTTGTCTTGCATGCCAGGATTTCCCATTGCTCTGTTTTGGATTACTCTTGTCTGCTGCCGCTGGTGAGTCTGTGCAATTGCAGCTTGTTCCCATGTGTTCAGCCTCATCTGGCTGCTGATTGCATCTTGTCAGCTTAGTCGTGCAGCAGGCCAGCTGCTAGAGATAATTAATTAGGCCTCTCTGATATATGCTGGCTCACGGCAGTTAGCAGATGCTGATGATATTCCTTGGGTTGCAGTCTGCTTTAAGTTTGAGCTGGTTCCTGTCAGTCCCTGTGTGGATTCCTGTGTCAGTCCCTGTGTGGATTCCTGTGTCAGTCCCTGTGTTGATTCCTGTGTCAGTCCCTGTGTCTGATCCCGTGTCCTACCCTGAGTTCCAGTGGATTCTGCCTGTCCTCCAGTTCTGAAAGTCGGTGTCGGCAGCTTCCTGTTTGCCTATGTCAGTTGCAGAAAGTATCCAGTCCTGTTCAAGCCGGTTGTTCCTGTCCTCAGTGGTCCTGTACTCAGAGATTTGTCATCTTTTCCTGGAGTCTGACTGAGCACCTTTAACATCCTGTGGTGTTCGTGAGTCACGGCGCAGCCGTGTGTTGCGGCTTGTCCGCTTACTGTTTATTATTTAGTATATTTGTGTCCTGGAGCTTTTGCGGAGGATTCCGCTCTCCCTGATCCACTCTGGTATCCAGCGGTGCTGGATAGGAGTAACGGATCAGTGGATCTTTGGTTGTCCTTTTCCCTGGCGGCTAGTCCGCACATACCTTTTGATTTAGTTAGTTAACTTGTAACCCCTGGCCTGGTTGCTTAGTCAGAGGGCCCCTTGTTATCACCCTGTCTCGGATTTCCCTTTGTCTCCCATTAAGACCTGAGGGGGCATCGGGGTTGGGCAGACATAATCCGCCCTTCGAACGCGGCTGCCATGGGCTCAAGCAACCATAGTCTCGCAGGGGATTTCTGATAACACGGGCGAGACAACGGAGTTAGGGCGTCAGGGGTTACTAGGCTTTCCTGCTCCCACAACCAGCATATCTTCCCAGTACTCTGACCTCAGCCATACGATCTCCTCTGGTCTGGAGTACGGGAATCATAACACGGTCCACCGGTCTCCCACCCTTTAGCTCAAGTACCTCCCCTACCGTTAAAGGAAATGGTACTAGCCCTGATTTACTATGACCCTGAGGTACTTGAGAGCATACCCAACAATCGGTCTTATTTAACACATTACCCACTAAGGAGTGATAGTCACTCAATGGATGCCGGTCCATATGGATATTAAAACTGGATTGGCATTACTTTGTTACAGAGCCTACAGATACAACTTTCTTTTTGAACTAACATTCCTTCACAGTTGTTTACAAATAACATGGTTGTTAGATCGTGCCCGGTACTCGCCTTTGCTTGGTGATTGGGTTGCTATTGGAAATTTACACCTCCGTCTCAGTCATCAGGACCTTTCTGGATCCTTTCTCGACCTCACTGGTACTCTCACCGAAACAGACTGCTCTGGTCAACATCATGGTTAGCGGGAAAATCCATGTCACAGTCTCTTGGGGCAAGTCCATCTTACAGGAGGAGAAAAGAAGAAATTTGTAAAGGGGGTATAAGAAAATCAGTTTGAGGGGGAGAGAACTCGTTACGATAATAAGTTCTCTCGTTTTGTTGTTCTTTTTGTTCTGCTGTCCTCTCAAAAGGTGCTGTCTCTTCAGTCTTCCGAATGAACCTTCTGGTGATGTAATCTTTCTTCCTAACTAGCGATCTTTCTGTGTGGAGCAAAATCTGGCATTACCATTGGTTAACACTTAGGGGTGACATACCATCTTTAAATCATGGAAACATGAGTGAGGAGAGAGAGAAAATAAAAAACAAAAGAGATAGAGAACAATTCATGTGCATATATACATTACATAACCCGACAATAACCACCAATAAGAGAAGAGAAACAAAGCATTTTTAAACGTTGTCAACATTAAGAAAACATTGTCAGACTATTAGGCTGTCGTATCTACGTGTCTAATGGTTTCCTTGAGCAGTCCCTCCCCACCAGCACTTGCATTATTCCACTGTCTGTATCTGGCCAGAATACATTGTGGTGGATAGGTCATGCTGGGGTTTGGTAGACTTCTGCAAGGACCAAGCGAATATGCAATGTTTGAATTCTTACCAATAATCGTCAGAGATGGGGATAGAGAGAGAAAGAAAAAACATTTTTCACAAATACATTTACAACGTTTAACCTGGTCATTCCTGTGTCTTCAGTGAATGACCTCCCACTTCATTAACCGTTACTTCAGGCTTGCCTCCATTCCTAATAATCACCTTTCCTAACTATATATTATGGGTGTGGCCCAAAATTCTTCCTATATGATCCCTGCTTGTAATTTGGTGTGTCATAACTTTTGCTCATTTTCATGTCTAGGGGGTCTGATTTTATGTGGGCTGTTGCAGTTACTGGCATAATGCCCTTCTCTTTTGCACAGATCACAAATCCTTAAGTTCCTCCATGTGCCAATGGCCTGGGGTTTTGGTTGATTTGATGCCTCCTCAAACGCTCGGATGTTCATCATCATCAACCGCTTTCCCTGTACCTACCTGATTCCTTGGATACCATGATTATGTCGTTGTCTAGGGAGTTGATATACCTTCTGTGAATCTTTGATCATACAGTTAGATCTTTCCTAGGATCTGGGTAATCAGACATGATTGATCTCAATTCTGTCCGGGACCAGGGATGGCGCATTGCACTGTCCTTGACGGGAATGGTTCCCTGATCGTCAGTCTTCCCATTGGGGACTGTGATCACCCTGACAGGACTAAACTCAATTACATCACCTTGTTTTGGTCTTATAATATGGGGTACATTTGTTTGTGCGTGATATAAAACATTGTACGTACCTGTGGACACGACCTCACCTGACCCTCCGTTAGGGGGTTTGATTATTGCCTTTACCAATTTGGTCGTGTCCACCTGGATGTCTTGTAGGATGGCTTCTGGAAGAGGTGCCGACATCGTTCTGGGCTCACTTTCTTGTTTGTATTCCTGAGGGAGGTTTGACATGGGGTGCAGCTTGCACAGGTTAATAGTTGTACATTCAACAGTATTACAATAATCATTGTTACATTTATTACACTTATTCTTATAATCTATATTACAGTTGCTAAGAGCGTTTTTATTGTTCCACCTTTGTGCTTTTCTCTCCGCAATCAACTCCTCTCCTGCTGCCATATCTCTCCTCTCAAGATAAGAGTCAGAAAAGTCAATAGACTCTTTTTGTAATTCACTTTCCTGTTGCCATAACTGTAAATATTCATAATGTTTATTTTGTCTCTTCGTTGGTTCAACGAGACTTATCCTCCTCCTTAAATTTTGTAACACTACTGGACTGAAGCTACCTATTCTTGGGAATTTGTCCCTGTCTTGTACAGTCATTCTCTCCCATTCATCACATAAAACTTCAGCGTGATTTCCATATTTCTTACACATCACATATCGTGCCGACCCGATGGATCGGTTCTCTGAATCAACCCGAACCGAGGTTGATCGCCCCCTACCTGAACAAATGGCCCCCATAATCTGCAGGCGTTGCCTATTCCTCCTTGAATATCAAGGCTTTCAGCGAACCCTTACAAACAAACCAAGATGTCCTTGGGCAGGCCGGCGGTGGTGGTTTATCAAGTACCCCACTTACTTCTCGCCCACGTTGGCCTGTGCTGCAATCACTGTAGCCAGAGCTGCTGGACCCAACCTAGGGCCCCTGTGAACCTTTAGTTTACTGGAACATATGAGGGTTACCCGCAGGACACTTACTCTTTCCAGTAAAGTTGGGGTTGTTAGATAGTTCCTGAGTGACCAGCGAACTTCCCTTCCAAAAATAAAAAATTACACAAATCACGTCAGAATGTACAGATAGCGTTTGTGACCACTTTACTCTAATGGTATTAGGTCAGATTACTAACTACTGCACACAATAACGTGCGGTCCAATCGTTCAGTATACGAGCACTACTTGTCATGTACTGAAAGATCAATGGAATCTATGTTTCCGGCTGCGATTCCTTCAGCCAGAGCTTGTATGGCCTATATGGGTTCTGCACCAACACCCCAGGCGTTGTGCCACTGGACTTTTATAGCGGACCTTTTACCTTACGACCTCCTGGTCTTGTTACCTTATGACCTCCTGGTCTTGTTACCTTATGACCTCCTGGTCTTGTTACCTTATGACCTCCTGGTCTTGTTACCTTATGGTCCGCTATACTCTAATGCTCAAATATTATTTAACCAGGGATGCCTCCCTGGCCACCGTATATGTCACTTACACGTATGTCCCTTGACGAGTACCCGGCTTTCCTTTTGGTTCCACCTTAAAGTTATATAAACTTTTGTATACAAAACACACTCACTCAACACATGTACACTTTTGTTTCTATATCTATTTCTGCGCAGAAATTTGTCTTTAGCCCAACAGTGTTACCAATTAGGAGCAGGATCTGTTAAACTAAATTTCAGATTTTCTAAAAATAGATTTGCGTTATTTACCGCTTCGCGTTATCTACCGCTGTGCGTTACTTATCGCCTTTGCGTTACTTCACTTTATCACAACTTGAGCTACGTGGGCGTAACCGGACGCTACGTTGCGTAATGAACGCTGCGTGCGTCTGCCTTTTGGATTGCGTACGCTAGTCTTTGTTAGCGACACGTGTACGCAATGCAAAGGATCCACCGTAACACAATATATTTATTTATCAATGTAGGTGATCCCTGATCATCTACCGCAATCCACACTGACTGCCTTGTATCTCAGACAAACCGTGTGTTTGTTCTATACTTTAACTATCACCTCTACTATGAAATAACAGCAAATCTCTTTTTAGCACTTTCTATCAACTATAAAATTGGCAAACAGGAATGTGAGATGTGAAACTTACACAGATGAAAATGCAATTCTAAATTTAATCTAATAACATACATTGATGTAAGCACACGCATATGAAATTACATATAAGTACCAATCACTATTACTTATGATTGACTATGATATAGATTAAATAAATGCATAAAAAAAAAACCTCATTAAATGATGATTTCTTTTTGACAGTGGATGGCTGATTGTTTCCTGAGTCAACTGAAAACCAGCCGCTCAGAAAAAAAAAAAATTTTTTTTTTGACCTTCCCAAAATGGCCGCTGCTCCTCCCCCTTCCACCTCCATGAGGGTCACACAAAATGGTGGACAGACCATGCGGCCTCTTGTCACAAAGAAAGTCATTCAAAACTCCTAAAGTTATTCTAGGCCTGAGTGTGTAGTTGGCACCAAATTGAAATAAAAACCAGATTTTCAAAGACAATAGCGTACTGTTCTTACCTCCGGTTACCGGGTTCCTTCAGCACTCTTTATCTAAGCGAAGCAGACGCTTATCCCGTCAGCACTGTGAGACAACCTCCCACCCTTTGCTGGAGGGATAATGTCTGCTGATCTACCTAGTGCAGATATGAGAAGTATAGGACGAGCCCGCAATTGACAATGCTAAATTCCTTTGTCGTATAAACAACCCTTTATGAAGCTAAGAACACTGTACGCTGTTTACTTAAGAAGTACCGTAATGGTACGCTATCTGCGTAGCGATCGCTCAGCCGTAGGCGAGACGCTCAAGCGTCACGTTCGCTCACGGCCCAGTGATCACAGGACACGTTATTGGTTATGTCTAGGGGAATGATTCGCTGTAGCGTAGCATACGCTCGAGACCACGAGGAGGTCACCAGCGATGCAGACGCTTACAACACTATACCTTTATGTTAAAACCTTATACCAATGAAATACACTGAATACCTTAATGTGAGTACAGGGTGTAAGTGCAACCTTGTGTAACCTGACTATCTACAAAGCTGCTTGAGCGTCACCGACGCTCAAATGAACACTTATCACTATAGAAAATACACAGATGCTGGTTTAGGTTCCAAGGCCTATTAACTGTATTATATCTAATATACTTGTAAAAGGGGATAACAGTACAAATGATACACTACAATATAACAAAGACTTCCTAACCACAGAACTAAACAATAAATACAAAAAGACAATACTACACTGACCTAAATGCAATACAATACAATACTATAATACTATGAGAGATATAAGAGAAAAGAGGAGAGAGAGAGAGAGAGAGAGAGAGAGATGAGAGAAATTGGCTCACAGTAAGACAATGATAACATTAAATAAGAGACAACATGGTTGCAGATAAAACTACACATGTGAGAGACAATCGCTGCGCAGTTAGTCAATGCTGAATACAGCATGGGATGGAAGCTAGACTCCATTTTGAGAAACCTCCCATAATTCTAAAGACTGCACCACATGCCTGAAAGGGGGAGGGGAAGACATCCAGCAGCAGCCATTTTAGATTTGCAGGTCCAAACACATGGCACTCTATACTAAACCACAATCACATAGCAGAAAACACAAGACTCCATTTTCTTCCAAAATGTCCAAGCCTCAAAACAATGCATATGTTCTGATTTTACAATTCCAAACCATCTAAAACACCTTTCACAATGTAATCCAACTTCCTAGAACCATCTCATAATTTCACATCCCAAACAACTTCAGTATCTCAATAACCAGAGCATATTCATCACAAGACCAGATCACAATGTAATTAACACAAACGTAACTGCATGGTGGTATTTATGATTAACAGGATATATATTATAACTAACCAGCACAATCTATTTTAAATCTCCATTGGCAAACAAATACCACAAATATTATGCTACAGATTGTATACTGTTCCAATTTATCACAGACTTCACAGAGTATCCACAAACACCCAACAATCACACAACCAAGTTACAATATCCTATTTAAACCAGAAAGCAATCTGTCTGTTTCCTTATCTAGCCATGTGAAGTTCAATACTTAGCCTTTAGTTTGGAAGATGTCCTGGGGATTCAGCCGCCATGCTGCTTGGTGCCAGGTAGCTGTGTGTGTGTCTGTGAGTGTAGCTACATTACATCTGTTCTCTGAGGCCACACCTGACCACTACCTTCCTGTTTGACCAGTACCTGGGGGAGGGGTCTTTCTTTCTCCTTTGTATTGAGTCACCATTCTCTTTGTATATGCTAATCAGGTTCAGCCCTGAAAACTTAGTAAAAGGTTGTCTTGAGCATCATATTGTTCTAACAATATGATCTTAGCTTTTATACATATAATCATATCTATCCGCTGCAATGTCCCACAACAACACAACAGGCCTCAAACTAACCCACACCTGATTCTGCTTGCTTCAATACCAAACATGATGTGTTTATCTGGTTCGGTTCGAATGATACACATCCATGACATTAATTCATTAGCCAATTCTAAATCTCCATGATGTCTGGTGCTGTTCATTATTATAACCATGTACTGTATGAAACAAGTGCCGAATCCATCTCTGTGCCATGTCCGAGCAAATGCGTGTGTTTCCATATATTGCTGTGCTCGCTGCGCATATTTGCAAGTATAGCGACTTATATGTGTGCAGTTTATATGGTCTCTCTATGTAATATTTTTGACTTTGACAGTCCACCCTTTGGCAGTCACCAATAACTGCCACTTCCTAAAACATTTCAAAAAGAGAAAAATATATGTCAGGGGTTAATACATTTCAATGGTTGGGTAAGGGAGGAGAGAGGAGAAGGTGTGAAGAGGGTATGACCTAGTGAGATAGCAGAAGCATGTGTGTATGAATCCATGTTTGGGGGGTCATGTATCATCGTGCCGTACGTGTTGTACATCAAGCTTCGAGGTATTGCGAAGTATACATTTGAATTCCTTCTTATCCCGTACTAAGGGTCTGTGGATGGGCTGTCAAACTTTACCGAGCTCATTTCGGCTGTGGTTGTAACAAAATGGGGGAGCACATTTTAGTTGATGATACATGAATGGGGGAGGTATGTGGTTGTTGATATCTGTGCCTGTATTCCCTATCGTCTATGTGTGTCATTACCTGAGGGTTGTAGAGATGAAGATAAAGAACACTTATGGAAAATGCAATGATATTCTATGTCAGGGAAATGTACATCTGTCGTCGAAGTTGTTTTCGGTATCTGTTGAGAGTCGTCTTCTTTGCGCTGTATTGCTCCTTAGGCATGAGCAAATAGCTTTGTCTGAGCCATCAGATTTACAAAAATGTTGGGCTAGCGTGAGTTTAAAGATACTAGGGAAACTGGGGATCTATGGCAAAGTTCATCAAGTGTCCATATTTAAAGTTGTCAAATCTTATTCTTTGGTCAATCCGTTGTCTGTATACATCTCGTCTCGTCAGCTTCCTCGTCCAAGGGGGTCTTTGTATCTTGGAGAAAAGCAGAAAAACAGGTGAAAGAAACGGACCGTATAATCGCATTTTCATCACATTCTGGTTTCTATCATTGGGTCATAAATCAAATCCAGGTTAATTACAGTTTCCTCACTCCTCAAGCTCATCACTTTTGTACTTTGTTTGCACCTCATTAAAGCCTGCCCGCATCTAAATATCAATCCAATCGATATAACGACACCTAAGATACATAGTAGAAACTTTCCAACATCCATTATGACTCCTTGAGCCCAGTCTCCCAAACCGGAGAACCAATTTCGCGGGTTCAACCATGACACCCAACCAGTCAGCTCATTACCTACAGCAGCAAGGGTGAGATTGTGTTTTCGACGAAATTCCCACTTCAATTGGAGAATATCGTCCATCTTTTGGTCTATGACCTCTACCGGATCCTCGGTGCTATTTGTGATATACGTGCAACACTTTATGCCGTACTGTGTTGCCAATGTAACACAATATCCGCCTGTTACTGCTGTAAGATAATTAAGAACCATCCTATGCTGAACTAGTTCTGTTTTATAAGCTTGAAGTTCTCTTCCAGTGTATCTAAACGTGTCATCATACATTTCAGTGATATTATCTAACAAATTGGCGAGTGCGGAAATGTATCTATAATTCATCACTCCCCGAGCGGTACGAGTGAAATCTAACGCTACCAGAACCTGAATCCCGGTGGATTCATGGATAAGATCAGAGGCCGGATGCTCTAACCTTTCTGACAGTTGTCTTTTAACTCGGTGCTCGTAATGAGTGTGAGTATAAGGAGCTTGGGCACCACGGTGTATGTCCTTCATTTTGTCATGTGTAACAGTCATCACTTCAGGCAATACTTTTCCAATATAACACAATCCTTCAGAGTTTGGGGCAAGCCATTTGTACGCCTTTCTCCCGCATATGAAATATGCATCATCGGGGAGAACATAAGGGACGGAGAAGGACATGACCATGTTACAAACCTTCCAGGTGAAATCTCCTGACCCTAATTCTTCCAACTGCTTAATGCACGTATCGGTTTGTACGATATGAGCACAGTATCCTGGTGATACCTCTCCAACTCTAGTAATCCTATTCCCTAAGGTATATCGATACCGGAAAGATTTTCCTCTACTGGCTATGTGGCGTACGAGCTCTGTATCTGTAGGCATTCTATCTGCTCTGTGTGAAAAGGTCATGGTAAGGTTGCTCCATGACACTTCCCAATTTCCCGGTTTTCTAGGATTGGAGATGTTAAAACATAAGAGGGACCTATCCACATGGTATTGGTGGAGCTTCAAACTAGGAGGGCTGGAGATGTTAAACCTCCGGTCCACCGGTCTCCCACCCTTTAGCTCAAGTACCTCCCCTACCGTTAAAGGAAATGGTACTAGCCCTGATTTACTATGACCCTGAGGTACTTGAGAGCATACCCAACAATCGGTCTTATTTAACACATTACCCACTAAGGAGTGATAGTCACTCAATGGATGCCGGTCCATATGGATATTAAAACTGGATTGGCATTACTTTGTTACAGAGCCTACAGATACAACTTTCTTTTTGAACTAACATTCCTTCACAGTTGTTTACAAATAACATGGTTGTTAGATCGTGCCCGGTACTCGCCTTTGCTTGGTGATTGGGTTGCTATTGGAAATTTACACCTCCGTCTCAGTCATCAGGACCTTTCTGGATCCTTTCTCGACCTCACTGGTACTCTCACCGAAACAGACTGCTCTGGTCAACATCATGGTTAGCGGGAAAATCCATGTCACAGTCTCTTGGGGCAAGTCCATCTTACAGGAGGAGAAAAGAAGAAATTTGTAAAGGGGGTATAAGAAAATCAGTTTGAGGGGGAGAGAACTCGTTACGATAATAAGTTCTCTCGTTTTGTTGTTCTTTTTGTTCTGCTGTCCTCTCAAAAGGTGCTGTCTCTTCAGTCTTCCGAATGAACCTTCTGGTGATGTAATCTTTCTTCCTAACTAGCGATCTTTCTGTGTGGAGCAAAATCTGGCATTACCATTGGTTAACACTTAGGGGTGACATACCATCTTTAAATCATGGAAACATGAGTGAGGAGAGAGAGAAAATAAAAAACAAAAGAGATAGAGAACAATTCATGTGCATATATACATTACATAACCCGACAATAACCACCAATAAGAGAAGAGAAACAAAGCATTTTTAAACGTTGTCAACATTAAGAAAACATTGTCAGACTATTAGGCTGTCGTATCTACGTGTCTAATGGTTTCCTTGAGCAGTCCCTCCCCACCAGCACTTGCATTATTCCACTGTCTGTATCTGGCCAGAATACATTGTGGTGGATAGGTCATGCTGGGGTTTGGTAGACTTCTGCAAGGACCAAGCGAATATGCAATGTTTGAATTCTTACCAATAATCGTCAGAGATGGGGATAGAGAGAGAAAGAAAAAACATTTTTCACAAATACATTTACA
The DNA here is from genome assembly GCF_028390025.1 of Pseudophryne corroboree. NCBI lineage: Eukaryota > Metazoa > Chordata > Amphibia > Anura > Myobatrachidae > Pseudophryne > Pseudophryne corroboree. The sequence goes on from NC_086455.1 coordinate 128,763,700, forward strand.
ACGTTTAACCTGGTCATTCCTGTGTCTTCAGTGAATGACCTCCCACTTCATTAACCGTTACTTCAGGCTTGCCTCCATTCCTAATAATCACCTTTCCTAACTATATATTATGGGTGTGGCCCAAAATTCTTCCTATATGATCCCTGCTTGTAATTTGGTGTGTCATAACTTTTGCTCATTTTCATGTCTAGGGGGTCTGATTTTATGTGGGCTGTTGCAGTTACTGGCATAATGCCCTTCTCTTTTGCACAGATCACAAATCCTTAAGTTCCTCCATGTGCCAATGGCCTGGGGTTTTGGTTGATTTGATGCCTCCTCAAACGCTCGGATGTTCATCATCATCAACCGCTTTCCCTGTACCTACCTGATTCCTTGGATACCATGATTATGTCGTTGTCTAGGGAGTTGATATACCTTCTGTGAATCTTTGATCATACAGTTAGATCTTTCCTAGGATCTGGGTAATCAGACATGATTGATCTCAATTCTGTCCGGGACCAGGGATGGCGCATTGCACTGTCCTTGACGGGAATGGTTCCCTGATCGTCAGTCTTCCCATTGGGGACTGTGATCACCCTGACAGGACTAAACTCAATTACATCACCTTGTTTTGGTCTTATAATATGGGGTACATTTGTTTGTGCGTGATATAAAACATTGTACGTACCTGTGGACACGACCTCACCTGACCCTCCGTTAGGGGGTTTGATTATTGCCTTTACCAATTTGGTCGTGTCCACCTGGATGTCTTGTAGGATGGCTTCTGGAAGAGGTGCCGACATCGTTCTGGGCTCACTTTCTTGTTTGTATTCCTGAGGGAGGTTTGACATGGGGTGCAGCTTGCACAGGTTAATAGTTGTACATTCAACAGTATTACAATAATCATTGTTACATTTATTACACTTATTCTTATAATCTATATTACAGTTGCTAAGAGCGTTTTTATTGTTCCACCTTTGTGCTTTTCTCTCCGCAATCAACTCCTCTCCTGCTGCCATATCTCTCCTCTCAAGATAAGAGTCAGAAAAGTCAATAGACTCTTTTTGTAATTCACTTTCCTGTTGCCATAACTGTAAATATTCATAATGTTTATTTTGTCTCTTCGTTGGTTCAACGAGACTTATCCTCCTCCTTAAATTTTGTAACACTACTGGACTGAAGCTACCTATTCTTGGGAATTTGTCCCTGTCTTGTACAGTCATTCTCTCCCATTCATCACATAAAACTTCAGCGTGATTTCCATATTTCTTACACATCACATATCGTGCCGACCCGATGGATCGGTTCTCTGAATCAACCCGAACCGAGGTTGATCGCCCCCTACCTGAACAAATGGCCCCCATAATCTGCAGGCGTTGCCTATTCCTCCTTGAATATCAAGGCTTTCAGCGAACCCTTACAAACAAACCAAGATGTCCTTGGGCAGGCCGGCGGTGGTGGTTTATCAAGTACCCCACTTACTTCTCGCCCACGTTGGCCTGTGCTGCAATCACTGTAGCCAGAGCTGCTGGACCCAACCTAGGGCCCCTGTGAACCTTTAGTTTACTGGAACATATGAGGGTTACCCGCAGGACACTTACTCTTTCCAGTAAAGTTGGGGTTGTTAGATAGTTCCTGAGTGACCAGCGAACTTCCCTTCCAAAAATAAAAAATTACACAAATCACGTCAGAATGTACAGATAGCGTTTGTGACCACTTTACTCTAATGGTATTAGGTCAGATTACTAACTACTGCACACAATAACGTGCGGTCCAATCGTTCAGTATACGAGCACTACTTGTCATGTACTGAAAGATCAATGGAATCTATGTTTCCGGCTGCGATTCCTTCAGCCAGAGCTTGTATGGCCTATATGGGTTCTGCACCAACACCCCAGGCGTTGTGCCACTGGACTTTTATAGCGGACCTTTTACCTTACGACCTCCTGGTCTTGTTACCTTATGACCTCCTGGTCTTGTTACCTTATGACCTCCTGGTCTTGTTACCTTATGACCTCCTGGTCTTGTTACCTTATGGTCCGCTATACTCTAATGCTCAAATATTATTTAACCAGGGATGCCTCCCTGGCCACCGTATATGTCACTTACACGTATGTCCCTTGACGAGTACCCGGCTTTCCTTTTGGTTCCACCTTAAAGTTATATAAACTTTTGTATACAAAACACACTCACTCAACACATGTACACTTTTGTTTCTATATCTATTTCTGCGCAGAAATTTGTCTTTAGCCCAACAGTGTTACCAATTAGGAGCAGGATCTGTTAAACTAAATTTCAGATTTTCTAAAAATAGATTTGCGTTATTTACCGCTTCGCGTTATCTACCGCTGTGCGTTACTTATCGCCTTTGCGTTACTTCACTTTATCACAACTTGAGCTACGTGGGCGTAACCGGACGCTACGTTGCGTAATGAACGCTGCGTGCGTCTGCCTTTTGGATTGCGTACGCTAGTCTTTGTTAGCGACACGTGTACGCAATGCAAAGGATCCACCGTAACACAATATATTTATTTATCAATGTAGGTGATCCCTGATCATCTACCGCAATCCACACTGACTGCCTTGTATCTCAGACAAACCGTGTGTTTGTTCTATACTTTAACTATCACCTCTACTATGAAATAACAGCAAATCTCTTTTTAGCACTTTCTATCAACTATAAAATTGGCAAACAGGAATGTGAGATGTGAAACTTACACAGATGAAAATGCAATTCTAAATTTAATCTAATAACATACATTGATGTAAGCACACGCATATGAAATTACATATAAGTACCAATCACTATTACTTATGATTGACTATGATATAGATTAAATAAATGCATTAAAAAAAAACCTCATTAAATGATGATTTCTTTTTGACAGTGGATGGCTGATTGTTTCCTGAGTCAACTGAAAACCAGCCGCTCAGAAAAAAAAAAAAATTTTTTTTTTGACCTTCCCAAAATGGCCGCTGCTCCTCCCCCTTCCACCTCCATGAGGGTCACACAAAATGGTGGACAGACCATGCGGCCTCTTGTCACAAAGAAAGTCATCATTCAAAACTCCTAAAGTTATTCTAGGCCTGAGTGTGTAGTTGGCACCAAATTGAAATAAAAACCAGATTTTCAAAGACAATAGCGTACTGTTCTTACCTCCGGTTACCGGGTTCCTTCAGCACTCTTTATCTAAGCGAAGCAGACGCTTATCCCGTCAGCACTGTGAGACAACCTCCCACCCTTTGCTGGAGGGATAATGTCTGCTGATCTACCTAGTGCAGATATGAGAAGTATAGGACGAGCCCGCAATTGACAATGCTAAATTCCTTTGTCGTATAAACAACCCTTTATGAAGCTAAGAACACTGTACGCTGTTTACTTAAGAAGTACCGTAATGGTACGCTATCTGCGTAGCGATCGCTCAGCCGTAGGCGAGACGCTCAAGCGTCACGTTCGCTCACGGCCCAGTGATCACAGGACACGTTATTGGTTATGTCTAGGGGAATGATTCGCTGTAGCGTAGCATACGCTCGAGACCACGAGGAGGTCACCAGCGATGCAGACGCTTACAACACTATACCTTTATGTTAAAACCTTATACCAATGAAATACACTGAATACCTTAATGTGAGTACAGGGTGTAAGTGCAACCTTGTGTAACCTGACTATCTACAAAGCTGCTTGAGCGTCACCGACGCTCAAATGAACACTTATCACTATAGAAAATACACAGATGCTGGTTTAGGTTCCAAGGCCTATTAACTGTATTATATCTAATATACTTGTAAAAGGGGATAACAGTACAAATGATACACTACAATATAACAAAGACTTCCTAACCACAGAACTAAACAATAAATACAAAAAGACAATACTACACTGACCTAAATGCAATACAATACAATACTATAATACTATGAGAGATATAAGAGAAAAGAGGAGAGAGAGAGAGAGAGAGATAGAGATGAGAGAAATTGGCTCACAGTAAGACAATGATAACATTAAATAAGAGACAACATGGTTGCAGATAAAACTACACATGTGAGAGACAATCGCTGCGCAGTTAGTCAATGCTGAATACAGCATGGGATGGAAGCTAGACTCCATTTTGAGAAACCTCCCATAATTCTAAAGACTGCACCACATGCCTGAAAGGGGGAGGGGAAGACATCCAGCAGCAGCCATTTTAGATTTGCAGGTCCAAACACATGGCACTCTATACTAAACCACAATCACATAGCAGAAAACACAAGACTCCATTTTCTTCCAAAATGTCCAAGCCTCAAAACAATGCATATGTTCTGATTTTACAATTCCAAACCATCTAAAACACCTTTCACAATGTAATCCAACTTCCTAGAACCATCTCATAATTTCACATCCCAAACAACTTCAGTATCTCAATAACCAGAGCATATTCATCACAAGACCAGATCACAATGTAATTAACACAAACGTAACTGCATGGTGGTATTTATGATTAACAGGATATATATTATAACTAACCAGCACAATCTATTTTAAATCTCCATTGGCAAACAAATACCACAAATATTATGCTACAGATTGTATACTGTTCCAATTTATCACAGACTTCACAGAGTATCCACAAACACCCAACAATCACACAACCAAGTTACAATATCCTATTTAAACCAGAAAGCAATCTGTCTGTTTCCTTATCTAGCCATGTGAAGTTCAATACTTAGCCTTTAGTTTGGAAGATGTCCTGGGGATTCAGCCGCCATGCTGCTTGGTGCCAGGTAGCTGTGTGTGTGTCTGTGAGTGTAGCTACATTACATCTGTTCTCTGAGGCCACACCTGACCACTACCTTCCTGTTTGACCAGTACCTGGGGGAGGGGTCTTTCTTTCTCCTTTGTATTGAGTCACCATTCTCTTTGTATATGCTAATCAGGTTCAGCCCTGAAAACTTAGTAAAAGGTTGTCTTGAGCATCATATTGTTCTAACAATATGATCTTAGCTTTTATACATATAATCATATCTATCCGCTGCAATGTCCCACAACAACACAACAGGCCTCAAACTAACCCACACCTGATTCTGCTTGCTTCAATACCAAACATGATGTGTTTATCTGGTTCGGTTCGAATGATACACATCCATGACATTAATTCATTAGCCAATTCTAAATCTCCATGATGTCTGGTGCTGTTCATTATTATAACCATGTACTGTATGAAACAAGTGCCGAATCCATCTCTGTGCCATGTCCGAGCAAATGCGTGTGTTTCCATATATTGCTGTGCTCGCTGCGCATATTTGCAAGTATAGCGACTTATATGTGTGCAGTTTATATGGTCTCTCTATGTAATATTTTTGACTTTGACAGTCCACCCTTTGGCAGTCACCAATAACTGCCACTTCCTAAAACATTTCAAAAAGAGAAAAATATATGTCAGGGGTTAATACATTTCAATGGTTGGGTAAGGGAGGAGAGAGGAGAAGGTGTGAAGAGGGTATGACCTAGTGAGATAGCAGAAGCATGTGTGTATGAATCCATGTTTGGGGGGTCATGTATCATCGTGCCGTACGTGTTGTACATCAAGCTTCGAGGTATTGCGAAGTATACATTTGAATTCCTTCTTATCCCGTACTAAGGGTCTGTGGATGGGCTGTCAAACTTTACCGAGCTCATTTCGGCTGTGGTTGTAACAAAATGGGGGAGCACATTTTAGTTGATGATACATGAATGGGGGAGGTATGTGGTTGTTGATATCTGTGCCTGTATTCCCTATCGTCTATGTGTGTCATTACCTGAGGGTTGTAGAGATGAAGATAAAGAACACTTATGGAAAATGCAATGATATTCTATGTCAGGGAAATGTACATCTGTCGTCGAAGTTGTTTTCGGTATCTGTTGAGAGTCGTCTTCTTTGTGCTGTATTGCTCCTTAGGCATGAGCAAATAGCTTTGTCTGAGCCATCAGATTTACAAAAATGTTGGGCTAGCGTGAGTTTAAAGATACTAGGGAAACTGGGGATCTATGGCAAAGTTCATCAAGTGTCCATATTTAAAGTTGTCAAATCTTCTTCTTTGGTCAATCCGTTGTCTGTATACATCTCGTCTCGTCAGCTTCCTCGTCCAAGGGGGTCTTTGTATCTTGGAGAAAAGCAGAAAAACAGGTGAAAGAAACGGACCGTATAATCGCATTTTCATCACATTCTGGTTTCTATCATTGGGTCATAAATCAAATCCAGGTTAATTACAGTTTCCTCACTCCTCAAGCTCATCACTTTTGTACTTTGTTTGCACCTCATTAAAGCCTGCCCGCATCTAAATATCAATCCAATCGATATAACGACACCTAAGATACATAGTAGAAACTTTCCAACATCCATTATGACTCCTTGAGCCCAGTCTCCCAAACCGGAGAACCAATTTCGCGGGTTCAACCATGACACCCAACCAGTCAGCTCATTACCTACAGCAGCAAGGGTGAGATTGTGTTTTCGACGAAATTCCCACTTCAATTGGAGAATATCGTCCATCTTTTGGTCTATGACCTCTACCGGATCCTCGGTGCTATTTGTGATATACGTGCAACACTTTATGCCGTACTGTGTTGCCAATGTAACACAATATCCGCCTGTTACTGCTGTAAGATAATTAAGAACCATCCTATGCTGAACTAGTTCTGTTTTATAAGCTTGAAGTTCTCTTCCAGTGTATCTAAACGTGTCATCATACATTTCAGTGATATTATCTAACAAATTGGCGAGTGCGGAAATGTATCTATAATTCATCACTCCCCGAGCGGTACGAGTGAAATCTAACGCTACCAGAACCTGAATCCCGGTGGATTCATGGATAAGATCAGAGGCCGGATGCTCTAACCTTTCTGACAGTTGTCTTTTAACTCGGTGCTCGTAATGAGTGTGAGTATAAGGAGCTTGGGCACCACGGTGTATGTCCTTCATTTTGTCATGTGTAACAGTCATCACTTCAGGCAATACTTTTCCAATATAACACAATCCTTCAGAGTTTGGGGCAAGCCATTTGTACGCCTTTCTCCCGCATATGAAATATGCATCATCGGGGAGAACATAAGGGACGGAGAAGGACATGACCATGTTACAAACCTTCCAGGTGAAATCTCCTGACCCTAATTCTTCCAACTGCTTAATGCACGTATCGGTTTGTACGATATGAGCACAGTATCCTGGTGATACCTCTCCAACTCTAGTAATCCTATTCCCTAAGGTATATCGATACCGGAAAGATTTTCCTCTACTGGCTATGTGGCGTACGAGCTCTGTATCTGTAGGCATTCTATCTGCTCTGTGTGAAAAGGTCATGGTAAGGTTGCTCCATGACACTTCCCAATTTCCCGGTTTTCTAGGATTGGAGATGTTAAAACATAAGAGGGACCTATCCACATGGTATTGGTGGAGCTTCAAACTAGGAGGGCTGGAGATGTTAAACCTCCGGTCCACCGGTCTCCCACCCTTTAGCTCAAGTACCTCCCCTACCGTTAAAGGAAATGGTACTAGCCCTGATTTACTATGACCCTGAGGTACTTGAGAGCATACCCAACAATCGGTCTTATTTAACACATTACCCACTAAGGAGTGATAGTCACTCAATGGATGCCGGTCCATATGGATATTAAAACTGGATTGGCATTACTTTGTTACAGAGCCTACAGATACAACTTTCTTTTTGAACTAACATTCCTTCACAGTTGTTTACAAATAACATGGTTGTTAGATCGTGCCCGGTACTCGCCTTTGCTTGGTGATTGGGTTGCTATTGGAAATTTACACCTCCGTCTCAGTCATCAGGACCTTTCTGGATCCTTTCTCGACCTCACTGGTACTCTCACCGAAACAGACTGCTCTGGTCAACATCATGGTTAGCGGGAAAATCCATGTCACAGTCTCTTGGGGCAAGTCCATCTTACAGGAGGAGAAAAGAAGAAATTTGTAAAGGGGGTATAAGAAAATCAGTTTGAGGGGGAGAGAACTCGTTACGATAATAAGTTCTCTCGTTTTGTTGTTCTTTTTGTTCTGCTGTCCTCTCAAAAGGTGCTGTCTCTTCAGTCTTCCGAATGAACCTTCTGGTGATGTAATCTTTCTTCCTAACTAGCGATCTTTCTGTGTGGAGCAAAATCTGGCATTACCATTGGTTAACACTTAGGGGTGACATACCATCTTTAAATCATGGAAACATGAGTGAGGAGAGAGAGAAAATAAAAAACAAAAGAGATAGAGAACAATTCATGTGCATATATACATTACATAACCCGACAATAACCACCAATAAGAGAAGAGAAACAAAGCATTTTTAAACGTTGTCAACATTAAGAAAACATTGTCAGACTATTAGGCTGTCGTATCTACGTGTCTAATGGTTTCCTTGAGCAGTCCCTCCCCACCAGCACTTGCATTATTCCACTGTCTGTATCTGGCCAGAATACATTGTGGTGGATAGGTCATGCTGGGGTTTGGTAGACTTCTGCAAGGACCAAGCGAATATGCAATGTTTGAATTCTTACCAATAATCGTCAGAGATGGGGATAGAGAGAGAAAGAAAAAACATTTTTCACAAATACATTTACAACGTTTAACCTGGTCATTCCTGTGTCTTCAGTGAATGACCTCCCACTTCATTAACCGTTACTTCAGGCTTGCCTCCATTCCTAATAATCACCTTTCCTAACTATATATTATGGGTGTGGCCCAAAATTCTTCCTATATGATCCCTGCTTGTAATTTGGTGTGTCATAACTTTTGCTCATTTTCATGTCTAGGGGGTCTGATTTTATGTGGGCTGTTGCAGTTACTGGCATAATGCCCTTCTCTTTTGCACAGATCACAAATCCTTAAGTTCCTCCATGTGCCAATGGCCTGGGGTTTTGGTTGATTTGATGCCTCCTCAAACGCTCGGATGTTCATCATCATCAACCGCTTTCCCTGTACCTACCTGATTCCTTGGATACCATGATTATGTCGTTGTCTAGGGAGTTGATATACCTTCTGTGAATCTTTGATCATACAGTTAGATCTTTCCTAGGATCTGGGTAATCAGACATGATTGATCTCAATTCTGTCCGGGACCAGGGATGGCGCATTGCACTGTCCTTGACGGGAATGGTTCCCTGATCGTCAGTCTTCCCATTGGGGACTGTGATCACCCTGACAGGACTAAACTCAATTACATCACCTTGTTTTGGTCTTATAATATGGGGTACATTTGTTTGTGCGTGATATAAAACATTGTACGTACCTGTGGACACGACCTCACCTGACCCTCCGTTAGGGGGTTTGATTATTGCCTTTACCAATTTGGTCGTGTCCACCTGGATGTCTTGTAGGATGGCTTCTGGAAGAGGTGCCGACATCGTTCTGGGCTCACTTTCTTGTTTGTATTCCTGAGGGAGGTTTGACATGGGGTGCAGCTTGCACAGGTTAATAGTTGTACATTCAACAGTATTACAATAATCATTGTTACATTTATTACACTTATTCTTATAATCTATATTACAGTTGCTAAGAGCGTTTTTATTGTTCCACCTTTGTGCTTTTCTCTCCGCAATCAACTCCTCTCCTGCTGCCATATCTCTCCTCTCAAGATAAGAGTCAGAAAAGTCAATAGACTCTTTTTGTAATTCACTTTCCTGTTGCCATAACTGTAAATATTCATAATGTTTATTTTGTCTCTTCGTTGGTTCAACGAGACTTATCCTCCTCCTTAAATTTTGTAACACTACTGGACTGAAGCTACCTATTCTTGGGAATTTGTCCCTGTCTTGTACAGTCATTCTCTCCCATTCATCACATAAAACTTCAGCGTGATTTCCATATTTCTTACACATCACATATCGTGCCGACCCGATGGATCGGTTCTCTGAATCAACCCGAACCGAGGTTGATCGCCCCCTACCTGAACAAATGGCCCCCATAATCTGCAGGCGTTGCCTATTCCTCCTTGAATATCAAGGCTTTCAGCGAACCCTTACAAACAAACCAAGATGTCCTTGGGCAGGCCGGCGGTGGTGGTTTATCAAGTACCCCACTTACTTCTCGCCCACGTTGGCCTGTGCTGCAATCACTGTAGCCAGAGCTGCTGGACCCAACCTAGGGCCCCTGTGAACCTTTAGTTTACTGGAACATATGAGGGTTACCCGCAGGACACTTACTCTTTCCAGTAAAGTTGGGGTTGTTAGATAGTTCCTGAGTGACCAGCGAACTTCCCTTCCAAAAATAAAAAATTACACAAATCACGTCAGAATGTACAGATAGCGTTTGTGACCACTTTACTCTAATGGTATTAGGTCAGATTACTAACTACTGCACACAATAACGTGCGGTCCAATCGTTCAGTATACGAGCACTACTTGTCATGTACTGAAAGATCAATGGAATCTATGTTTCCGGCTGCGATTCCTTCAGCCAGAGCTTGTATGGCCTATATGGGTTCTGCACCAACACCCCAGGCGTTGTGCCACTGGACTTTTATAGCGGACCTTTTACCTTACGACCTCCTGGTCTTGTTACCTTATGACCTCCTGGTCTTGTTACCTTATGACCTCCTGGTCTTGTTACCTTATGACCTCCTGGTCTTGTTACCTTATGGTCCGCTATACTCTAATGCTCAAATATTATTTAACCAGGGATGCCTCCCTGGCCACCGTATATGTCACTTACACGTATGTCCCTTGACGAGTACCCGGCTTTCCTTTTGGTTCCACCTTAAAGTTATATAAACTTTTGTATACAAAACACACTCACTCAACACATGTACACTTTTGTTTCTATATCTATTTCTGCGCAGAAATTTGTCTTTAGCCCAACAGTGTTACCAATTAGGAGCAGGATCTGTTAAACTAAATTTCAGATTTTCTAAAAATAGATTTGCGTTATTTACCGCTTCGCGTTATCTACCGCTGTGCGTTACTTATCGCCTTTGCGTTACTTCACTTTATCACAACTTGAGCTACGTGGGCGTAACCGGACGCTACGTTGCGTAATGAACGCTGCGTGCGTCTGCCTTTTGGATTGCGTACGCTAGTCTTTGTTAGCGACACGTGTACGCAATGCAAAGGATCCACCGTAACACAATATATTTATTTATCAATGTAGGTGATCCCTGATCATCTACCGCAATCCACACTGACTGCCTTGTATCTCAGACAAACCGTGTGTTTGTTCTATACTTTAACTATCACCTCTACTATGAAATAACAGCAAATCTCTTTTTAGCACTTTCTATCAACTATAAAATTGGCAAACAGGAATGTGAGATGTGAAACTTACACAGATGAAAATGCAATTCTAAATTTAATCTAATAACATACATTGATGTAAGCACACGCATATGAAATTACATATAAGTACCAATCACTATTACTTATGATTGACTATGATATAGATTAAATAAATGCATTAAAAAAAAACCTCATTAAATGATGATTTCTTTTTGACAGTGGATGGCTGATTGTTTCCTGAGTCAACTGAAAACCAGCCGCTCAGAAAAAAAAAAATTTTTTTTTTGACCTTCCCAAAATGGCCGCTGCTCCTCCCCCTTCCACCTCCATGAGGGTCACACAAAATGGTGGACAGACCATGCGGCCTCTTGTCACAAAGAAAGTCATCATTCAAAACTCCTAAAGTTATTCTAGGCCTGAGTGTGTAGTTGGCACCAAATTGAAATAAAAACCAGATTTTCAAAGACAATAGCGTACTGTTCTTACCTCCGGTTACCGGGTTCCTTCAGCACTCTTTATCTAAGCGAAGCAGACGCTTATCCCGTCAGCACTGTGAGACAACCTCCCACCCTTTGCTGGAGGGATAATGTCTGCTGATCTACCTAGTGCAGATATGAGAAGTATAGGACGAGCCCGCAATTGACAATGCTAAATTCCTTTGTCGTATAAACAACCCTTTATGAAGCTAAGAACACTGTACGCTGTTTACTTAAGAAGTACCGTAATGGTACGCTATCTGCGTAGCGATCGCTCAGCCGTAGGCGAGACGCTCAAGCGTCACGTTCGCTCACGGCCCAGTGATCACAGGACACGTTATTGGTTATGTCTAGGGGAATGATTCGCTGTAGCGTAGCATACGCTCGAGACCACGAGGAGGTCACCAGCGATGCAGACGCTTACAACACTATACCTTTATGTTAAAACCTTATACCAATGAAATACACTGAATACCTTAATGTGAGTACAGGGTGTAAGTGCAACCTTGTGTAACCTGACTATCTACAAAGCTGCTTGAGCGTCACCGACGCTCAAATGAACACTTATCACTATAGAAAATACACAGATGCTGGTTTAGGTTCCAAGGCCTATTAACTGTATTATATCTAATATACTTGTAAAAGGGGATAACAGTACAAATGATACACTACAATATAACAAAGACTTCCTAACCACAGAACTAAACAATAAATACAAAAAGACAATACTACACTGACCTAAATGCAATACAATACAATACTATAATACTATGAGAGATATAAGAGAAAAGAGGAGAGAGAGAGAGAGAGAGAGAGAGAGAGATGAGAGAAATTGGCTCACAGTAAGACAATGATAACATTAAATAAGAGACAACATGGTTGCAGATAAAACTACACATGTGAGAGACAATCGCTGCGCAGTTAGTCAATGCTGAATACAGCATGGGATGGAAGCTAGACTCCATTTTGAGAAACCTCCCATAATTCTAAAGACTGCACCACATGCCTGAAAGGGGGAGGGGAAGACATCCAGCAGCAGCCATTTTAGATTTGCAGGTCCAAACACATGGCACTCTATACTAAACCACAATCACATAGCAGAAAACACAAGACTCCATTTTCTTCCAAAATGTCCAAGCCTCAAAACAATGCATATGTTCTGATTTTACAATTCCAAACCATCTAAAACACCTTTCACAATGTAATCCAACTTCCTAGAACCATCTCATAATTTCACATCCCAAACAACTTCAGTATCTCAATAACCAGAGCATATTCATCACAAGACCAGATCACAATGTAATTAACACAAACGTAACTGCATGGTGGTATTTATGATTAACAGGATATATATTATAACTAACCAGCACAATCTATTTTAAATCTCCATTGGCAAACAAATACCACAAATATTATGCTACAGATTGTATACTGTTCCAATTTATCACAGACTTCACAGAGTATCCACAAACACCCAACAATCACACAACCAAGTTACAATATCCTATTTAAACCAGAAAGCAATCTGTCTGTTTCCTTATCTAGCCATGTGAAGTTCAATACTTAGCCTTTAGTTTGGAAGATGTCCTGGGGATTCAGCCGCCATGCTGCTTGGTGCCAGGTAGCTGTGTGTGTGTCTGTGAGTGTAGCTACATTACATCTGTTCTCTGAGGCCACACCTGACCACTACCTTCCTGTTTGACCAGTACCTGGGGGAGGGGTCTTTCTTTCTCCTTTGTATTGAGTCACCATTCTCTTTGTATATGCTAATCAGGTTCAGCCCTGAAAACTTAGTAAAAGGTTGTCTTGAGCATCATATTGTTCTAACAATATGATCTTAGCTTTTATACATATAATCATATCTATCCGCTGCAATGTCCCACAACAACACAACAGGCCTCAAACTAACCCACACCTGATTCTGCTTGCTTCAATACCAAACATGATGTGTTTATCTGGTTCGGTTCGAATGATACACATCCATGACATTAATTCATTAGCCAATTCTAAATCTCCATGATGTCTGGTGCTGTTCATTATTATAACCATGTACTGTATGAAACAAGTGCCGAATCCATCTCTGTGCCATGTCCGAGCAAATGCGTGTGTTTCCATATATTGCTGTGCTCGCTGCGCATATTTGCAAGTATAGCGACTTATATGTGTGCAGTTTATATGGTCTCTCTATGTAATATTTTTGACTTTGACAATATACATATAGTAAACAAGTCACCTTATGCTTACACAGGCGGTGGGGAGTAAATGTGTATGCAAATAAAGTTTGAATACTGTAATGGACTTACACAAACCCAGACGAAGACGCATGTTCGTCTGCTCCAGGCAGCTGCTCCTGATCAGCTGGTTATGGAGTAACCTCTGAAGCTGCTTTCTTCATTGCTCATATATGTATTATATGTTTTTTTATGTGTATTTTACAATTGTATTTTTTTTTTTGCTAATGTTATACATACTCAAATAAAAGTGAGTAAGTATACCTGCTCTATTATGGAGTTTTTATTTATTTATTTTTATTTAATGCACACATATCAAGTGTTTTATACTTTTGTTTTGCTTATGACCTGATGTAAGTACCTTGACATAACCCTGCTGTATATAGGTGTAAGCATGCCTGACATAACTCTGCTGTATGTAGGTGTAACCATGCCTGACATACACCCAGTGTATGTAGGTGTAAGCATGCCAGACATAAACCCAGTATACTGTATCTAGGTGTAAGCATTTCTGACATAAACCTGCTGTATCTAGGTGTAAGCATGGGATGTAGTCAAAAGGTCGACAATGTCAACAGTCACAATGACGCCAAAGGCATGTATTTAAATCCTCTCGAAGGTCGAAAAACATCAGTTTTTGCCGTTTTTAGGGAGAATTTCGATTCGCCCTATTCATTGAATGGCCCGTTTTTTCCGACATGTCGAAAAAAACAGATGGATCGGCGAATTCACCTGTTTTGTCGAATTTGCGGTAATTTCCGACAGGTTTTTGGCCCGTTTTCGACAATGCTTTTTTGACTTTCAAAAAAGTCGGATCGCCATTGTCGAAAACGGGCAAAAACCTGTCAGTAATACCAAATCGAACAGTGAAGTGTCGGATCCTCTCCGTCTGAGACAGAACCGGCCCTAACCAATATGATGCCTTAGGCAAGATTTTGTCTGGTGCCCCCTAGCATCGCCGCTAGTTCCGCCTCTGACCCTGCACCCCTTTCCTAGCACCATCACCCCTCACCCATAGTAGTCCTCATTTTGGTGCTCCTACCCCCTATATTTTAAATAGGAACAGTGCGCACATTCGGCGCACAGCCCAAAAAGGGGCATGTTCTTGCTGGGAAGGGGCATGGCCACACATTAGTACCCCCTATTCAAATTACACCACACAGTTGTGCAACTTTATTCACATTATATCATGTGTTAATGTGCCTTATTCACGTTACATCATACAGTAGTACCACTTTATCTTATATACGTTACTCCTCACAGTAGTGCCCCTTATTCACATTACATCACACTGGATTGCTTCTTATTTACATTACACCACACCATATTGCTCTTTATTCACATTAGACCACACAGTTGTGCTCTTTCTATACGTTGCCACACAGTAGAGCACCTTATACACATAATACCACACAGTAATTTCCCTTACACCTGACACACATTATTAATGTCCTTATAAACATAATGCTCCTTATACATTATACAAACCTTCATTAATGCCCTTATACACATAATGTCCCTTTCACATATGCTGCACATTATTAATGCACTTATACACATAATGACACACATGGTGCTCCTTACACATATGCCACACATTATTAATGCCCTTATATACATAATGACACACACAGTGCCCCATACACATAGTCTGCACATTATTAATGCATTTATACACATGACATACATAATGCCCCTTACAGATATGCCAAACACTATTGCACAACCACCCCACCTGTACACAGCACTCACACGGCCGCTAACACTGTGGCCTCTGCCTCTGTTTGGATACAGATTTGTCCTCATACATCTTGCCTCAATACACCACGCAGTAGGAGATGCCTGGCATGAGTCAGCTGGCAGCTCTATGCCAGCTCTGCTAACGTCGGGCACCTTTTTTTGCAGAAAATGCATATTATTTGCATTGCTATGTGACTAGGATGCACAAGCAACTTCTGCTGATTAAAATTATATGTGGCATGCCTATATTCTGTGTGTGACTGTTGCTGTATCTGCATATGAAATACTATGTTACAGTGATTTCCAGGAACACACTCTAACGTAGCATTTTGTGTGCAGCTACAGCCGTAGTCACACACAGAATATAGGCATGCTGCATATCATTTTAATCAACAGAAACTTCTTGTACCCCTATGCATTCCAAATGTCCTAGGCATTTGCCTAGTTTGCCTGTGCCTAGGGCCGACTCTGGTCAGAGAGGATCTGACACTAATTGAATTTACCCCTAAATGTTGACATGCAATGTGTCAACATTACCAGGATGTTGGCAAGTGAAATGTCCACACTGTTAGAATGTCCACATTAGGGTTACGCTGCGGGTGGGAGGGTTACGTTTAGGCTGCAGTGTGCGGGTAGTGTGGTTAGGGATACAGCAGAAATACCTGAACACCAGAGGATCGGAGGTCTGACTTGTAAGGCACAGTTACATGACCTCTAGGACTATGACGATGCAGCTGTTCCGATAAGCTATGGGGACTACAGCTATGAACATTAAGAGTGGAATGGCATTAGCAACATTAAGCTAAATTTATATAAATACTCACCTGTAGTGCGTAGTCCTATTGACTTTCTAATTACTTCACCTTTTAAATTAATCTGCATTTAATTATACTGTAATTACCATCCATTTAATGATATGAAAATAACATAAAATCAATGATTAATGACATATGAGGCTAATTAATACTATCTCCATTATATAATGCAGCATCAATAGATACAGTACATCACAATATATCACAGTAGCAAACGGAACCCCTTCCCCTCATACTGCACTTCCCCAAACCTTATCTCACACTCCCACCTGTTTTGCAAACCTACTGTTCTGCTATAACCTTTCGTCTAATCCTAAGAAACAGATTGCATATGTTCTTTGTTACACGTCTTTCCATATACAGTATGCTAGTTGAACATATTTGGATCTCTGAAAACATGTACTGTATCCTATTTTAATTGAATATATTACACCTTCCTGAAGCCAAAATCCCTGCAGAAGCCTCAAGGATTCACCATCTGCCCATATACCATATCATGTACTCTGTGATCTTTGGTGCAGTTTCTCTATCAGCCTTTGTCTCATCAGTTTGGAAGAACTTCTGTTTGCCATTTGGAGGGATCCTTTCATTATTAGGTTACTAAACTATTCAAGAAAAAGGGTCATCATACTCAAGAACTATGCATTTACTGTAGCTTTATGGGATATCTGTTCGACTACTGTCCAAAAAGGTTTAGGGGGCATATATAGCAAGCCCTTTTTTACGTAAATCATGCAGACATTGTAGTTTGCACATGGTCTTAAGCACAGTATTTGGTCTATGTAGCAATAGCCAAATGCACAATTTTTGCTAATTAATACTTTAGACCGCAGTCAACATTATTCTCATTGGGGACTGCATTCTGACCCCTATGTACTGTACCAAGTACCAAAAAGTATAGGTTCTGCATCAGATTTTCTTTTGTAAGTAATTTTTATTGTAAAGCTTCATACAAAACCATACAAAATATGGAATATGGTACATAGAAATCCAATAGCATTGTAAAACATGCGACCTGAACATCAACGGAAGCAATGCGTTTTTCTCTGACGTCCTAGTGGATGCTGGGTACTCCGTAAGGACCATGGGGAATAGACGGGCTCCGCAGGAGACTGGACACTCTAAAAGAAAGATTAGGTACTATCTGGTGTGCACTGGCTCCTCCCTCTATGCCCCTCCTCCAGACCTCAGTTAGAGTCTGTGCCCGGCCCGAGCTGGTTGCACACTAGGGGCTCTCCTGAGCTTCTAGAAAAGAAAGTATTTGTTAGGTTTTTTATTTTCAGTGAGATCTGCTGGCAACAGACTCACTGCTACGTGGGACTTAGGGGAGAGAAGCAAACCTACCTGCTTGCAGCTAGCTTGTGCTTCTAGGCTACTGGACACCATTAGCTCCAGAGGGATCGAACACAGGGCCCGACCTCGATCTTCCGTTCCCGGAGCCGCGCCGCCGTCCCCCTTGCAGAGCCAGAAGACGGAAGAAACCGGAGGAAATCGGCGGCTGAAGACTTCGGTCTTCATTAAGGTAGCGCACAGCACTGCAGCTGTGCGCCATTTCTCCCTATGCACACCACACACTCCGGTCACTGATGGGTGCAGGGTGCTGGGGGGGGGGGCGCCCTGGGCAGCAATTAGAGTACCTTACATGGCAAAAAGCACATAATACAGTCTAATAAACTGTATATGTGCATAATCCCCCGCCATAAAAGTATATAAAAAAGCAGGAGAAGTCCGCCGAGAAGGGGGCGGGGCTATCTCCCTCAGCACACTGGCGCCATTTTCTCTTCACAGCTCCGCTGGAAGACAGCTCCCCAGGCTCTCCCCTGCAGTTTCCAGGCTCAAAGGGTAAAAAGAGAGGGGGGGGCACAAAATTTAGGCGAAAACTGAGTATATTAAGCAGCTATAGGGAAAATTCACTTTTGTTAGTGTAAATCCCTGTTTATATAGCGCTGTGGTGTGTGCTGGCATACTCTCTCTCTGTGTCCCCAAAGGACTTTGTGGGGTTCCTGTCCTCAGTCAGAGCATTCCCTGTGTGTGTGTGCGGTGTGTCGGTACGGCTGTGTCGACATGTTTGATGAGGACGCTTACGTGGAGGCGGAGCAGGTGCCGATAAGTGTGATGTCGCCCCCTGCGGGGCCAACACCTGAGTGGATGGGTATGTGGAAGGTATTAACCGACAGTGTCAACTCCTTACATAAAAGGTTCGATGACGCAGCTTTGGGACAGCCGGCATCTCAGCCCGCGCCTGCCCAGGCATCTCAGAGGCCGTCAGGGGCTCAAAAACGCCCGCTACCTCAGATGGCAGACACAGATGTCGACACGGAGTCTGACTCCAGGGTCGACGAGGATGTGACAAATATACAATCCACTAGGGCCATCCGATGCATGATTACGGCAATGAAAAATGTGTTGCACATTTCTGACATTAACCCGGTTACCACAAAAAAGGGTATTATGTTTGGGGGGAAAAAACAGCCAGTGACTTTTCCCCCATCTGATGAGTTAAACGAATTGTGTGAAGAAGCGTGGGGTTCACCAGATAAGAAACTAGTAATTTCTAAACGGTTACTACTGGCGTACCCTTTCCCGCCAACGGATAGGTTACACTGGGAGACATCCTCTAAGGTGGACAAGGCGCTCACACGCTTATCAAAAAAGGTGGCACTGCCGTCTCAGGATACGGCCGCCTTAAAGGAGCCTGCAGATAGAAAGCAGGAGGCTATCCTGAAGTCTGTGTATACACACTCAGGTACTATACTGAGACCTGCTATTGCTTCAGCATGGATGTGCAGTGCTGCAGCAGCATGGTCTGATTCCCTGTCTGATAACATTGATTCCCTTGACAGGGACACTATATTGCTAACCATAGAGCATATTAAAGACGTAGTCTTATATATGAGAGATGCACAGAGGGACATTTGCCTGCTGGCATCTAGAATTAATGCAATGTCCATTTCTGCCAGGAGAGTATTATGGACTCGGCAGTGGACAGGTGATGCTGATTCTAAAAGGCACATGGAAATTTTGCCTTATAAGGGTGAGGAATTGTTTGGGGACGGTCTTTCGGATCTCGTATCCACAGCAACAGCTGGGAAGTCGACTTTTTTACCTCAGGTTTCCTCACAGCCTAAGAAAGCACCGTATTATCAAGTACAGTCCTTTCGGCCTCAGAAAGGCAAGCGGGTTAGAGGCGCGTCCTTTCTGCCCAGAGGCAGGGGTAGAGGGAAAAAGCTGCACCATACAGCCAGTTCCCAAGAACAAAAATCCTCCCCTGCTTCCACTAAGTCCACCGCATGACGCTGGGGCTCCACATGTGGAGCCAGGTGCAGTGGGGGCCCGTCTCCGGAACTTCAGCGACCAGTGGGTTCGCTCACAGGTGGATCTCTGGGTTCTACAAGTGGTATCTCAGGGATACAAGCTGGAGTTCGAGACGTCTCCCCCTCGCCGTTACCTCAAATCAGCCTTGCCAGCTACTCCCCAGGACAGGGAGGTAGTACTGGCGGCAATTCACAAGCTGTACCTCCAGCAGGTGATAATCAAAGTTCCCCTCCTTCAACAGGGACGGGGTTACTATTCCACAATGTTTGTGGTACCGAAACCAGACGGTTCGGTGAGACCCATTCTAAATTTGAAATCCTTGAACAATTATATAAGGAAGTTCAAGTTCAAAATGGAATCGCTCAGGGCGGTTATTGCAAGCCTGGAAGAGGGGAATTACATGGTATCACTGGACATCAAGGATGCTTACCTACATGTCCCCATTTACCCACCTCACCAGGTGTACCTCCGTTTTGTGGTACAGGACTGCCATTACCAATTCCAGACGTTGCCGTTTGGTCTGTCCACGGCACCGAGGGTATTTACCAAAGTAATGGCCGAAATGATGATACTCCTTCGGAAGAAGGGAGTTATAATTATACCGTACTTGGACGATCTCCTTATAAAGGCGAGGTCCAGGGAGCAGTTGTTGGTCGGAGTAGCACTATCTCAGGAAGTGCTACAGCAGCACGGCTGGATTCTGAATATCCCAAAGTCGCAGCTGGTTCCTACGACGCGTCTGCTGTTCCTCGGTATGATTCTGGACACAGAACAGAAGAAGGTGTTTCTCCCGGAGGAGAAGGCCAAGGAGTTGTCATCTCTGGTCAGAGACCTCCTAAAACTACAACAGGTATCGGTGCATCACTGCACGCGAGTCCTGGGAAAGATGGTAGCTTCTTACGAGGCAATTCCATTCGGCAGGTTCCATGCAAGGATCTTTCAGTGGGATCTGTTAGACAAGTGGTCCGGATCGCATCTTCAGATGCATCGGCTGATCACTCTGTCCCCGAGGGCCAGGGTTTCTCTGCTGTGGTGGCTGCAGAGTGCTCATCTTCTCGAAGGCCGCAGATTCGGCATACAGGACTGGGTCCTGGTGACCACGGATGCAAGCCTCCGAGGTTGGGGGGCAGTCACTCAGGGAAGAAACTTCCAGGGACTATGGTCGAGTCAGGAGGCTTCCCTACACATAAATATTCTGGAACTAAGGGCCATTTACAATGCCCTAAGTCAGGCAAAACCCCTGCTTCAAAACCAGCCGGTGCTGATTCAGTCAGACAACATCACGGCGGTCGCCCATGTAAACCGACAGGGCGGCACAAGAAGCAGGATGGCGATGGCAGAAGCCACAAGGATTCTCCGATGGGCGGAAAATCACGTGATAGCACTGTCAGCAGTGTTCATTCCGGGAGTGGACAACTGGGAAGCAGACTTCCTCAGCAGGCACGACCTCCACCCGGGAGAGTGGGGACTTCATCCAGAAGTCTTCCAGCTGATTGTAAATCGTTGGGAAAGGCCACAGGTGGACATGATGGCGTCCCGCCTCAACAAAAAGCTAAAACGATATTGCGCCAGGTCAAGGGACCCTCAGGCGATAGCTGTGGACGCTCTAGTGACACCGTGGGTGTACCAGTCGGTTTATGGGTTCCCTCCTCTTCCTCTCATACCAAAGGTACTGAGGATAATAAGAAAGAGAGGAGTAAGAACTATACTCATTGTTCCGGATTGGCCAAGAAGGACTTGGTACCCGGAACTACAAGAAATGATCTCAGAGGACCCCTGGCCTCGGCCTCTCAGACAGGACCTGTTACAGCAGGGGCCCTGTCTGTTCCAAGACTTACCGCGGCTGCGTTTGACGGCATGGCGGTTGAACGCCGGATCCTGATGGAAAAGGGCATTCCGGTTGAAGTCATTCCTACGCTGATAAAAGCTAGGAAGGAGGTGACAGCAAAACATTATCACCGCATATGGCGAAAATATGTTGCTTGGTGTGAGGCTATGAAGGCCCCAACAGAAGAATTTCAGCTGGGTCGATTTCTGCACTTCCTACAGTCAGGAGTGACTATGGGCCTAAAATTGGGATCCATAAAAGTCCAGATTTCGGCCCTGTCTATTTTCTTTCAACAAAAAAAAACTGGCTTCACTGCCTGAAGTTCAGACGTTTGTCAAGGGAGTGCTGCATATTCAGCCCCCTTTTGTGCCTCCAGTGGCACCTTGGGATCTCAACGTTGTGTTGGATTTCCTAAAATCACATTGGTTTGAGCCACTTCAGACCGTGGAGCTAAAATATCTCACGTGGAAAGTGGTCATGCTATTGGCCTTAGCTTCGGCTAGGCGTGTGTCAGAATTGGCGGCTTTGTCATGTAAAAGCCCCTATCTGATCTTCCATATGGACAGGGCAGAATTGAGGACTCGTCCCCAATTTCACCCTAAGGTGGTATCAGCGTTTCATTTGAACCAACCTATTGTGGTGCCTGCGGCTACTCGGGACTTGGAGGATTCCAAGTTGCTGGACGTAGTCCGGGCCCTGAAAATATATGTTCCAGGACGGCTAGGGTCAGGAAAACTGACTCGCTGTTTATCCTGCATGCACCCAACAAGCTGGTTGCTCCTGCTTCTAAGCAGACTATTGCTCGCTGTATCTGTAGCACGATTCAGCAGGCTCATTCTGCGGCTGGACTGCCGCATCCTAAATCAGTAAAAGCCCATTCCACGAGGAAGGTGGGCTCTTCTTGGGCGGCTGCCCGAGGGGTCTCGGCTTTACAACTTTGCCGAGCTGCTACCTGGTCGGGATCAAACACGTTTGCAAAATTCTACAAGTTTGATACCCTGGCTGAGGAGGACCTTGAGTTTGCTCATTCGGTGCTGCAGAGTCATCCGCACTCTCCCGCCCGTTTGGGAGCTTTGGTATAATCCCCATGGTCCTTACGGAGTACCCAGCATCCACTAGGACGTCAGAGAAAATAAGAATTTACTCACCGGTAATTCTATTTCTCGTAGTCCGTAGTGGATGATGGGAGCCCGTCCCAAGTGCGGATTTTCTGCAATACTTGTATATAGTTATTGCTTAGCTAAAGAGTTATTGTTATGAGCCATCCGTTCAGTGAGGCTCAGTTGTTATTCATACTGTTAACTGGGTATAGTTATCACGAGTTGTACGGTGTGATTGGTGTGGCTGGTATGAGTCTTACCCTGGATTCCAAATCCTTTCCTTGTAGTGTCAGCTCTTCCGGGCACAGTTTCCCTAACTGAGGTCTGGAGGAGGGGCATAGAGGGAGGAGCCAGTGCACCCAGATAGTACCTAATCTTTCTTTTAGAGTGCCCAGTCTCCTGCGGAGCCCGTCTATTCCCCATGGTCCTTACGGAGTACCCAGCATCCACTACGGACTACGAGAAATAGAATTACCGGTGAGTAAATTCTTATTTTTTTTATATATAGTACAAAAATAAAAAAAATAAGGAACCATATAGAAGAATAACTGAGAAAGGAAATGAGAACAGAGGTAAAAGGAAAGGAAAGGAAGGGAGGAGGATAGACAAGGAAGATAGAGAAAAGGACGAACAAAGGGAAGAAAAAGAAAGGGACCACTGAGCCAAAACGCACTAGAATCAGGTTTGGGACTATGAAAAAGATGGTTATTGCAGGGCTGAGCTAAAGTCTTTCTATATCAATCTCCTTAGGTCCCAGTAGATGGGGTGGCAAGGTGGGCAAGCCACAGGGATCAAATATTCTCGAAATTGTTGCTAGAAACATGTAAAGCATGGGTGATTTTTTCCATAGTGATTATAAATCATATTTTAGATAACACCATATGCATAGGAGGATGGGAGGCCTGCTCCCAACTAGAAGCCAGGGCACCCCTAGCAGTGTGTAGAATATGAAGAGACAATTTATTTGAGGAAGGGCTCAGACCTTCTATTGTATACCCCAATAATGCAGACCATGGGTTAAGGGTAATTTGTGAGTGAAATATCTCTCTTAATAATCAATCTTGCCATAAAATGGCACAAAACGTGAGAGGTACTGAATGTGTGGTTTGAAGGAGAGGGAGGAGTCAAGGATTACTCCAAGACAGCGCACTTGGGGGCTAGAAGAGATAGTAGTGGATAATGAAATTGTGGGAGGTGAGGTTATGCGGGAGGGAGGTAAGATGATCAGCTCAGTCTTAGACATGTTAAGTTTAAGAAAGTGCTGGGACATCCAGGAAGCCATAGCAGGGACAGTTGGAAATACGAGTGAGGAGAGCAGGGAATAGGTCAGGGAAGGACAGGTAGATTTGAGTATCATCAGCGTAGAGATGATATTGTAAGTCAAAAGAGCTAAGGAGCTCACCTAATGAGGATGTATAGAGAGAAAAAAGGAGAGGCCCAAGAACAGAACCTTGGGGGACACCTACTGGTAGAAGAAGTGGGGCAGGGAGGTGGAGTCATGAGAGGAGAAAGAGAAGAAACAGTCAGAATGGTAGGAGTACAGCCAGGAGAGGGAAGTATCACACAGACCAAGGGAGTAAAGGATTTGCAGGAGGAGAGGGTGGTCCACAGTATCAAAAGCAGCTGAGAGGTCAAGGAGAAGAAACATAGAGTAGTGGCCCTTGGATTTTGCAGCAAGGAGCTAATTGCAGACTTTCATGAGGGCAGTTTCAGTGGCGTGCAGAGGATGGAAACCAGACTGGAAAGGGTCAAGCAGTGATTGAGAGGAAAGAAAGACAGTGAGGCGGTTGTAGACAATACGCTCAAGGAGTTTGGAGGTAAAAGGGAGGAGAGAGATGGGTCGGAAGTTGGAGAGAGTAGTAGGATCAAGGGTAGATTTTTTTAAGAATAGGGGAGACAAGTGCATGCTTGAAGGCAGAGGAGATAGTGCCCGACGAGAGTGAGAGCTTGAGTAGATGGGCAAGATGGGAACAGGCAGAAGAAGAGAGGAAGCAGAGAAGGCGGGAGGGACTAGGGTCAAGTAGGGAGCTGGAGAGAGGGGATGACTGGATGAGGACCATGACTTCCTCTCCAGGTACAGGGAAGAAAGATGTCAGAGTTGGTAGGAGGGAAGGAGAGGGGTCGGGGAATGAAGGAGGAGGGTTGTTCAGGTCCTGGTGGGATGTTATGTCCCGACGAATGGAGTACATTTTGGATGTGAAGTAGCTAGCAAAGTTTAGAGCAGAGAGTGAAGAGGAGAGTTGAGGCGGAGTGGGCAGAGGAGCGAGTTGACAGTAGCAAAGAGGCACTGGGGGTTTGAGGATTTGAGGTTTTTGAAGTATGATTGTTTAGAGAGGATAAAGGGCAGCAAAGTAGGATGAGAGCATAAAGTGGAGGAAGTCAGCCTTAGAGCGTGATTTCCTCTGCTGTCACTCAGCGGTACGTGAGCATTTTTGCAGATATCTGGTGCGTTTGGTGTGCCAGGGTTGAGGTGTCGATCTGCAAGGGGGATAGTGGTTGATGGGGCGACAGAGTCAAGAGCAGAGGTAAGAGATACATTGTATAGGGAAGTAGCTTGCTCAGGGCAAGAGAGAGAGAATAGGAGAGAAGAGTGAGTCAAACAGGGAGGATAGGACAGTGGTATCAAGTAGCCTCAATGTTAGGCTTAGTGATGGTAGTCTTAGGAGTTAGAGATGGAGAAGCAGAGAGAGAGAGGTTAAAAGTGAGCAGGTGATGACCAGAAAGGGGAAACAGGGAGATGGAGAAATCAGAAAGATCACAGTGGTGAGTGAAGACCAGATCTAGTCACATGGGAGGGGTAGGAGGTCCACTGGGAGAGACCAAGTGAAGAGGTGAGGTAAAGGAGTTTAGAGGCAGGCGATTTTGTGGGACTATCGATATGGATGTTGAAATCACCTAGGATAATGAATGGAATGTCACAAGAGAGGAAGCCAGGAAGCAAAGTTGTCAAGGAATTTGGAGGGCATGCCAGGGGTTTCTGTAAATGACAGCTACTCGAAGATGAACAGGTTGAAGAGGCGTATAGCATGGACCTCAAATGTAGAGAATGTAAGGGATGGTTCTGGGGGTATGAGTTGGTGTGAGTAGCCAGAGGGTAGTAGGAGCCCAACACCACCATCGTGGCGACTCCCAGGTCGGGGAGGGGGGGGGGGTGAGAACATAAGACCCCCAGCAGAGAGAGCAGCAAGAGAAACTGTGTCAGAGAGTGTAATCCAGGTTTCAGTGCCGGCTAGGAGATGCAGGGAATTGGAGATGAAAAGGTCATGGGTGGTGACCAGTTTATTATAGACAGATCTGGCATTCCAGGGGGCACAAGAGAGAGGAGGAGAGTCTGAGGGAGTGATGTGTATGAGATCATCAGGGTTGCTGTAGCAATGAGGTGAGATGGATTTAGAAGGCAGTGATACAGAGGGTGTAGTGAGGGTGCTGGCTCCTGAGGTAGGAAGTAACACTGCAGCAGTTAAGCATGGAGGGAGTAAAGTGTGGTACAGAGGGAGATGATGGGAGGTAGGGAGAGGAGGGAGGGAACAGGGCTGAGTGGTGGAGGATTGGGCCCAAAGTATGGTAGAGGTGAATGACAGTGGGGTGACGGAAGACGAAGTTAGACTGGATGCACTACAGGGGAGCTCTACTGAGTTTCTCTGAAAAGACTTTTGTTAGGTTTTTTATTTTCAGGGAGCACTGCTGGCAACAGGCTCCCTGCATCGTGGGACTGAGGGGAGAGAAGCAGACCCACTTTCCTGGACTGATGGGTTCTGCTTCTTAGGCTACTGGACACCATTAGCTCCAGAGGGTCGGAACACAGGTGTCGTCCTTGCTGTTCGTCCCAGAGCCGCGCCGCCGTCCTCCTCACAGAGCTGGAAGATTGAAGCCGGGTAAGTATAGGAAGCAAGAAGACTGCAAAGGCGGCAAAAGACTTCAGATCTTCATGAGGTACCGCGCAGCGGTCGCGCTGCGCGACATTGCTCCCACAACACACACAAGCACAGCAAGGGTGCAGGGTGCATGGGAGGGGCGCTCTGGGCAGCAAATTTTTACCTCACATAAGACTGGCACACGTATATAGATACCGCGGAGGCAGTATATAATAAATCCCCTGCCAGTATAATAAAAATAGCGGGACCGAAGCCCGTCGTCGAGGGGGCGGAGCTTGATCTTCCAGCACTAACCAGCGCCACTTTCTCCACAGCATGCTGCAGAGAAGCTGCTCCCGGACTCTCCCCTGCTGACCAAGTAACGGGGCAAAAACGAGGGGGGGGGGGAACACATTTATTTGGTGCTAATTCTATATATAAAGCGCTGTACAGGCTGGGACTTTGTTTCAGTATCTAGTGGCGCTGGGTGTGTGCTGGCATACTCTCTCTCTGTCTCTCCAAAGGGCCTTATTGTGGGTCTGTCCCCATATTCATATATCCCAGTGTGTGTGGGGGTGTCAGTAAGTGTGTGTCGACATGTCTGAAGCGGAAGGCTCGTCTAGGGAGGAAGCAGAGCAGATGGTGGTGGTGTCTCCGTCGGCACAGCCGACACCTGATTGGTTGGACATGTGGAATGTTTTAAATGCTAATGTGGCTTTATTACATAAGAGATTGGACAAAGCAGAGTCCAAGGACAAAGTAGGGAGTCAATCCATGGCTGTTACTGTGTCACAAGACCCTTCAGGGTCCCATAAACGTCCCTTTTCCCAGATAGCAGACACTGATACCGACACGGATTCCGACTCCAGTGTCGACTATGATGATGCAAGGTTGCACCCAAGAGTGGCCAAGAGTATTCAATATATGATTATTGTAATAAAAGATGTTTTGCATATCACAGAGGACCCCTCTGTCCCGGACACGAGGGTCTGCATGTTTAAGGAAAAGAAACCTGAGGTAACGTTTCCCCCATCTCATGAGCTGAACGCTTTATTTGAAAAGGCTTGGGAAACTCCAGACAAGAGACTGCAGGTTCCCAAGAGAATTATTATGGCGTATCCTTTCCCCTCAAAGGACAGGGTACGGTGGGAATTCTCGCCCACGGTGGACAAGGCCTTGACGCGCTTGTCCAAAAAGGTGGCACTACCGTCCCCGGACACGGGGGCCCTAAAGGATCCTGCGGATCGCAGGCAGGAAACTACCTTAAAATCAATTTATGCGACTACGGGAGCCCTGCTCAGACCTGCAGTAGCGTCTGCATGGGTGGGTAGCGCAATTGCAGCTTGGGCAGATAACTTGTCATCTGACATTGACACCCTAGATAAGTATAGTATTTTGTTGACCTTAGGTCACATCAAGGACACAGCGTTATATATGAGAGAGGCTGCGAGAGATATTGGGCTTTTGGGTTCAAGAGCCAATGCCATGGCAGTTTCTGCTAGAAGGTCCCTGTGGACCCGTCAATGGACAGGTGATGCTGACTCAAAGAATAGGGGCTTTGCCTTACAAAGGTGAAGTTTTATTTGGGGAGGGCCTCGCGGACCTGGTTTCCACAGCTACTGCGGGTAAGTCTTCTTTTTTGCCTTACGTTCCCCCACAGCAGAAGAAAACACCTCAATACCAGATGCAGTCCTTTCGGTCTCATAAGTTCAGAAAGGGGCGTGGCTGTACCTTCCTCGCCAGAGGTAGAGGTAGAGGGAAAAGAACACCAGCTACGGCTAGTTCCCAGGAACAAAAATCCTCCCGGCCTCTACAAAATCCAACGCATGACGCTGGGGCTCCGCTGCGGGAGTCCGCACCGGTGGGGGCACGTCTTCAACTCTTCAGCCAAGTCTGGGTTCAGTCGGATTTGGATCCTTGGGTGGTTGAAATTGTATCCCAAGGCTACATGCTGGAGTTCGAAGATGTGCGTCCACACCGATTTCTCTGACGTCCTAGTGGATGCTGGGGACTCCGTCAGGACCATGGGGATATAGCGGCTCCGCAGGAGACCGGGCACAATAATAAAAGCTTTAGGATCAGGTGGTGTGCACTGGCTCCTCCCCCTATGACCCTCCTCCAAGCCTCAGTTAGATTTTTGTGCCCGACGAGAAGGGTGCAATCTAGGTGGCTCTCCTGAGCTGCTTAGAAAAAGTTTTTTAGGTTTCTTATTTTCAGTGAGTCCTGCTGGCAACAGGCTCACTGCTACGAGGGACTTAGGGGAGAGAAGAAAACTCACCTGCGTGCAGGATGGATTTGCTTCTTAGGCTACTGGACACCATTAGCTCCAGAGGGAGTCGGAACACAGGTCTCACCCTGGGGTTCGTCCCGGAGCCGTGCCGCCGACCCCCCTTGCAGATGCCGAAGTTGAAGAGGTCCAGAGGTCCAGAAACAGGCGGCAGAAGACTTTCAGTCTTCATAAGGTAGCGCACAGCACTGCAGCTGTGCGCCATTGTTGTCAGCACACTTCACCAACTGTCACTGAGGGTGCAGGGCGCTGGGGGGGGCGCCCTGGGCAGCAATGTATAATACCTTTTTATGGCTAAAATACATCACATATAGCCCTTGAGGCTATATGGATGTATTTAACCCCTGCCAGATCTCACAAACTCCGGGAGAAGAGCCCGCCGAAAAGGGGGCGGGGCCTATTCTCCTCAGCACACGGCGCCATTTTCCTGCTCAGCTCTGCTGTGAGGAAGGCTCCCAGGCTCTCCCCTGCACTACAGAAACAGGGTTAAAACAGAGAGGGGGGGCACTTATTTGGCGATATGATTACATATATAAAAATGCTATAAGGGAAAACACTTGTATAAGGGGTTGTCCCTGTATAATTATAGCGTTTTTGGTGTGTGCTGGCAAACTCTCCCTCTGTCTCCCCAAAGGGCTAGTGGGGTCCTGTCCTCTGTCAGAGCATTCCCTGTGTGTGTGCTGTGTGTCGGTACGTGTGTGTCGACATGTAGGAGGACGATGTTGGTGAGGAGGCGGAGCAAATTGCCTGTATTGGTGATGTCACTCTCTAGGGAGTCGACACTGGAATGGATGGCTTATTTAGGAATTACGTGATAATGTCAACACGCTGCAAGGTCGGTTGACGACATGAGATGGCCGGCAAACAAATTAGTACCTGTCCAGGCGTCTCAGACACCGTCAGGGGCTTGTAAAAACGCCCATTTACCTCAGTCGGTCGACACAGACACGGACACTGACTCCAGTGTCGACGGTGAAGAAACAAACGTATTTTCCTTTAGGGCCACACGTTTCATGTTAAGGGCAATGAAGGAGGTGTTACATATTTCTGATACTACAAGTACCACAAATAAGGGTATTATGTAGGGTGTGAATAAACTACTTGTAGTTTTTCCTGAATCAGATAAATTAAATGAAGTGTGTGATGATACGTGGGTTTCCTCCGATAGAAAATTATTGGCGGTATACCCTTTCCCGCCAGAAGTTAGGGCGAGTTGGGAAACACACCTTAGGGTGAATAAGGCGCTCACACGCTTATAAAAACAAGTGGCGTTACCGTCTCCAGATACGGCAGCCCTCAAGGAGCCAGCTGATAGGAAGCTGAAAAATATCCTAAAAGTATATACACATATACTGGTGTTATACTACGACCAGCAATCGCCTCAGCCTGGATGTGCAGCGCTGAGGGGGCTTGGTCGGATTTCCTGACTGAAAATATTGATACCCTTGACAGGGACAAGATTTTATTGACTATAGAGCATTTTAAGGATGCATTTCTATATATGCGAGATGCGCAGAGGGATATTTGCATTCTGGCATCAAGAGTAAATGTGATGTCCATATCTGCTAGACGACAGTGGTCAGGTGATGCAGATTCCAGACGGCACATGGAAGTATTGCCGTATAAAGGGGCGGTCCATCGGACCTGGTGGCCATGGCAACAGCTGAAAAATCCACCTTTTGTTACCCCAAGTCACATCTCAGCAGAAAAGGACACAGTCTTTTCAGTCTCAGTCCTTTCGTCCCCATAAGGGCAGGCGGGCAAAAGGGCCAGTCATATCTGCCCAGGGGTAGAGGAAAGGGAAGAAGACTGCAGCAGGCAGCCCATTCCCAGGAACAGAAGCCCTCCACAGCTTCTGCCAAGTCCGCAGCATGACGCTGGGGCCGTACAAGCGGACTCAGGTGCGGTAGGGGGTCATCTCAAGAGTTTCAGCACGCAGTGGGCTCACTCACAAGTGGACTCCTGGATCCTACACGTAGTATCCCAGGTGTACATTGGAAATTCGAGACGTCTCCCCCTCACAAGTTCCTGAAGTCTGCTTTACCAACGTCTCCCTCCGACAGGGAGGCAGTATTGGGAACAATTCACAGGCTGTATTCCCAGCAGGTGATAATCAAAGTACCCCTTCTACAACAAGGGAAGGGGTATTATTCCACACTATATTGTGGTACTGAAGCCAGACGGCTAGGTGAGATCTGAAATATTTGAACACTTACATACAAGCGTTCAAATCAAGATGGAGTCACTCAGAGCAGTGATAGCGAACCAGGAAGAAGGGGACGATATGGTGTCACTGGATATCAGGGACGCTTACCTACATGTCCAAATTTGCCCTTCTCACCAAGGGTACCTCAGGTTCGTGGTACAGAACTGTCACTATCAGTTCAGACGCTGCCGTTTGGATTGTCCACGGCACCCCGGGTCTTTACCAAGGTAATGGCCGAAATGATGATTCTTCTTAAAAGAAATATGGACGCTTTCCTGATAAGGGCAAGGTCCAGAGAACAGTTGGAGGTCGGAGTAGCACTATCTTAAGTAGTTCTACGACAGCACGAGTGGATTCTAAATATTCCAAAATCGCAGTTTTTACCGACGACACGTCTACTGTTCCTAGGGATGATTCTGGACACAGTCCAGAAAAGGATGTTTTCTCCCGGAGAAGAAAGCCAGGGAGTTATCCGAGCTAGTCAGGAACCTCCTAAAACCAGGAAAAGTATCAGTGCATCATTGCACAAGGATCCTGTGAAAAATGGTGGTTTCTTACAAAGCGATCCCATTCGGTAGATTTCACGCAAGAACCTTTACGTGGGATCTGCTGGAAAAATGGTCCGGATCGCATCTTCAGATGCATCAGCGGATAACCCTGTCTCCAAGGACAAGGGTGTTTCTTCTGCGGTGGCTGCAGAGTGCTCATCTATGAAAGGGCCGCAGATTCGGCATTCAGGACTGGGTCCTGGTGACCACGGATGCCAGCCTGAGTGGCTGGAGAGCAGTCACACAAGGAAAAAATTTCCAGAGAGTGTGATCGAGTCTGGAGACTTCTCTCCACATAAATATACTGGAGCTAAGGGCAATTTACAATGCTCTAAGCTTAGCAAGACCTCTGCTTCAAGGTCAGCCGGTATTGATCCAGTGGGACAACATCACGGCAGTCGCCCACGTAAACAGACAGGGCGGCACAAGAAGCAGGAGGGAAATGGCAGAAACTGCAAGGATTCTTCGCTGGGCGAAAAATCATGTGATAACACTCTCAGCAGTGTTCATTCCGGGAGTGGAAAACTGGGAAGCAGACTTCCTCAGCAGGCATGACCTCCACCCGGGAGAGTGGGGACTTCATCGGGAAGTCTTCCACATGATTGTAAACCGTTGTGAAAAACCAAAGGTGGACATGATGGCATCCCGCCTGAACAAAAAACTAGATATTGCGCCAGGTCAAGGGACCCTCAGGCAATAGCGGTGGACGCTCTGGTAACACTGTGGATGTACCAGTCAGAGTATGTGTTCCCTCCTATGCCTCTCATACAAAAAGTACTGAGAATCATAAGAGGGAGATGAGTAAGAATGATACTCGTGGTTCCGGATTGGCCAAGAAGGACTTGGTACCCGAAACTTCAAGAGATGTTCACGGAAGACCCGTGGCCTCTACCTTTAAGAAAGGACCTGCTCCAGCAGGGGCCTTGTCTGTTCCAAGACTTACCGCGGCCGCGTTTGACGGCATGGCGGTTGAACGCCGGATCCTGAAAGGGCATTCCAGATGAAGTCATCCCTACCCTGGTCGAAGACAGGAAGGATGTAACCGCAAAACATTTTCACCGCATTTGGCGAAGATATGTTGCGTGGTGTGAGGCCAAGAAGGCCCCTACAGAGGAATTCCAACTGGGTCGTTTCCTACATTTCCTGAAAACAGGACTGTCTATGGGCCTAAAATTAGGGTCCATTAAGGTTCAAATTTCGGCCCTGTCGAATTTCTTCCAGAAAGAACTGGCTTTAGTGCCTGACGTTCAGATGTTTGTAAAAGGGGTACTGCATATACAGCCTCCTTTTGTGCCCCAGTGGCACCTTGGGATCTCAATGTTGTTTTGAGTTTCCTAAAGTCACATTGGTTTGAACCACTCACCACTGTGGACTTAAAATATCTCACATGGAAGGTGACGATGCTATTAGCCCTGGCTTCAGCCAGGCGTGTGTCAGAATTGGTGGCTTTATCATATATAAAGCCCTTACTTAATTTTTCATTCTGACAGGGCAGAATTGAGGACTCGTCCTCAATTTCTCCTTAAGGTGTTTTCTGTTTTTCACATGAACCAACCTATTGTGGTACCTGCGGGTACTAGGGACTTGGAGGACTCCAAGTTACTTGACGTTGTCAGGGCCCTGAAAAATATGTTTCCAGGAAGGCTGGAGTCAGAAAATCTGACTCGCTGTTTAGCCTGTATGCACCCAACAAGATGGGTGCTCCTGCTTCTAAGCAGACGATTGCTCGCTGGATTTGTAATACAATTCAGTTTACACATTCTGTGGCAGGCCTGCCACAGCCAAAATCGGTAAAAGCCCATTCCAAAAGGAAGGGGGCTCATCTTGGGCGACTGCCCGAGGGGTCTCGGCTTTACAACTTTGCCGAGCAGTTACTTGGTCAGGGGAAAACACGTTTGCTAAATTCTACAAATTTGATACCCTGGCTGAGGAGGACATGGAGTTCTCTCATTCGGTGCTGCAGGGTCATCCGCACTCTCCCGCCCGTTTGGGAGCTTTGGTATAATCCCCATGGTCCTGACGGAGTCCCCAGCATCCACTAGGACGTCAGAGAAAATAAGATTTTACTTACCGATAAATCTATTTCTCGTAGTCCGTAGTGGATGCTGGGCGCCCATCCCAAGTGCGGATTGTCTGCAATACTTGTACATAGTTATTGTTACAAAAATCGGGTTATTCTTGTTGTGAGCCATCTTTTCAGAGGCTCCTTCGTTGTTATCATACTGTTAACTGGGTTCAGATCACAGGTTGTACGGTGTGATTGGTGTGGCTGGTATGAGTCTTACCCGGGATTCAATATCCTTCCTTATTATGCACGCTCGTCCGGGCACAGTATCCTAACTGAGGCTTGGAGGAGGGTCATAGGGGGAGGAGCCAGTGCACACCACCTGATCCTAAAGCTTTTATTATTGTGCCCTGTCTCCTGCGGAGCCGCTATATCCCCATGGTCCTGACGGAGTCCCCAGCATCCACTACGGACTACGAGAAATAGATTTATCGGTAAGTAAAATCTTATTTTTTCAAATCGGCCTTGCCAGCTTCTCCCCCAGAGAGGAAAATAGTTTCAGCTGCCATACAAAAGCTGTGTCAACAGCAAGTGATTATCAGGGTTCCCCTAGTGCAACAGGGGAAAGGGTTTTATTCAACCCTATTTGTGGTCCCGAAGCCAGATGGCTCGGTCAGACCAATTCTGAATCTAAAATCCCTAAACCTATATTTGAAGAGGTTCAAATTCAAGATGGAATCTCTCCGGTCAGTGATCTCCAGCCTGGAAGGGGGGGATTTTATGGTGTCACTAGACATAAAGGATGCATACCTTTATGTCCCCATATATCCTCCTCATCAGGTGTACCTGAGATTCGCTGTACACAGACGTTGCCGTTTGGGCTTTCCACGGCCCCGAGAATTTTCACCAAGGTAATGGCGGAAATGATGGTGCTACTGCGCAAGCAGGGGGTCACAATTATCCCATACTTGGACAATCTCCTGATAAAGGCAAGATCAAGAGATCAGTTACTAAAAAGCGTGTCTCTCTCCCTGAGAGTACTACAACAACACGGCTGGATTCTAAATCTACCAAAGTCGCAGTTGGTCCCGACAACTCGGCAGTCATTTTTGGGCATGATTCTGGACACGGAAAAAAAGAGGGTTTTTCTCCCAATGGAAAAAGCTCAGGAACTGCAGAACATGGCCAAGGACCTGCTGAAACCAAAAAGAGTGTCAGTTCATCAATGCACTCGAGTATTGGGAAAGATGGTGGCGGCCTACGAGGCCATTCCGTTCGGCAGGTTCCATGAGAGAACTTTTCAGTGGGACCTTCTGGACAAGTGGTCAGGGTCCCATCTACAGATGCATCGGAGGATAAGCCTGTCCCCCAGGGCCAGGGTCTCTCTCTCCTGTGGTGGCTCCAAAGTGCTCACCTTCTAGAGGGTCGCAGGTTCAGCATTCAAGATTGGGTTCTTGTGACCACGGACGCGAGCCTCTGAGGATGGGGAGCAGTCACACAAGGAAAAAAATTTCAGGGAATATGGTCAAGCTAGGAGGCTTCAAGAAAGCAAAATTAATCAACACCCAAGGCGCAAATTTACTTATGCAGCTGATTGAGCAAATGAGGGCCACCTTACCCTCGTATAGAATTACAATAAACAAACAAAACTCAAATAATAGCGCTCAGTGTAGTTTCATATAAAATAACTGGAAAAATACTTATAGTCCATATGAATGTGTTTAAATAGAGTCCAATCCCAGGGTGATTCCTCCTGTTGTTATCTAAGGACGATCAAATCTTCCACTCCATACAACGTATCAACAAGATATGTGAACAAAAGCAAAAATATGCATCATGGTGTAGTACGTCTTTAAATGCTAAAAATGCACAATGCAGCATGGAAACCAATTTTCAAAGAAGATGGATGGCGTACCCCACTCACAATTAATAGGACTGATCTTCACACATAAAGGTATCTTTCATTCCACCAAATAACTATAGGTCAGGCATATAGTACAATGCGTACCATTACTCACTCAGAACAAGCCGCGAATCCTCACGTAGCGGTTTCTTTATATATGGCTCCAAGGATATTCAAAGAAGTGTAATAATTAAAAACACTTTAATAAAATTAAAACACATATACAAACAGTGGACCTTAACACAAAAATGGTTCAAGGGCGGACAGTGAAAGAGCTGATATGGCCGCCGGCCGAAAACAGCACTAACCAGCAAGATAGTATGACCACAAATCCAACCTCAAGAAACCAAATCATGCAGGAACCGCCTGTAAGCACTCACCCAACGCGTTTCTCCCCGCAAATGGGGCTTTTTGAAAAAAGTTCATTAGAGGTTTCTCCACCATTGTTGCACCCATTACCGCCCTAACGAGAAAGGGTTCCAACCCGGGGTAGTGGCCTCCCGAAGCCATAGAGGCCTTTTCCCATTTGAAATCAGCTTTTATGTCCGCCCCAGTACTCCAACAACCAAATTTCGAGGAACCTTTCTTCCTAGAAGTCGACGCATCCTCGGTCGGAGTTGGGGCAGTTCTCTCTCAGTACGCCTCAGATAAGAAATTACATCCGTGCGGCTTTCACTCTCGTAAATTCTCTCCGGCTGAACGGAATTACACTATTGGAGACCAGGAACTCTTGGCGATTAAATCTGCCTTGGAAGAGTGGAGATATCTCTTAGAAGGGGACAAACATGTGACTACCATTTACACTGATCACAAAAATTTGTTGTATATCAAAACTGCACAGTGCTTGAATCCTCGCCAAGCTAGATGGGCACTGTTCTTCACTCGATTTTCTTTTGTTATCAAATACCGAGCCGGGACTTTCAATACCAAAGCGGATGCACTGTCCCGTTCACAAACTCCCACAGATGATGAGGATTCCTTTGAACGGAGTTTAATTCTGAATCCAATTTCTGTCTCTGCTGCCTCGACTACTCCAGGTCCTCTTCCCGGAAGAATGTCTGTACCAGTTAAATTCCGGTCGAGGATACTACAGTGGGCCCATATCTCCAAATTCTCCGGTCATCCCGGCGCCCAGAAGATGTACAAGTTTCTGTAAAGATCTTACTGGTGGGACTTCATGAGGAAGGATGTACAGGATTACGTTAATTCCTGTCCCCAGTGTACACAGCATAAATCTCCCCGTTTACCACCTGCTGGGTTACTTCGTCCTCTGTCCATTCCTATGAAACCCTGGACTCATATTTCCATGGACTTCATCACTGACTTGCCCCGTTCCAAGGGTTGCAACACCGTTTGGGTAATCGTCGACCGTTTTTCGAAGATGGCACACTTCGTTCCTTTGACTGGTCTTCCGACAGCTCCGAAATTAGCTCTACTGTTTATCCAAGAACATTTTCGGTTGCATGGGTTGCCACAGGAAATAGTCTCTGATCGTGGGGTACAGTTCACCGCAAGGTTTTGGAAAGCCCTCTGTTCGACTCTGCAGATTAAACTTAAGTTTTCATCCGCTTATCATCCCCAAACGAATGGACAAACGGAACGAGTCAATCAAGATCTAGAGACTTTCCTCTGTCTTTATCTCTCCCCTTCACAGGACAACTGGGTGGAGTTGTTACCGTGGGCGGAGTTTGCCCATAATCATTCGTTTCATTCTTTCACTGGTGAATCTCCATTTTTCATCAACTATGGGTTCCATCCACGTGTTCCAGAATTACCAAGCCTTCCGATAGAAGAGGTTCCAGCTGTAACGTCCATTCTACAACACTTCGGACAAATTTGGAGTAAGATTCATGCTAATCTTAAGAAGGTTTCAGTCCGGTACAAGTTCTTTGCAGATAAGAAACGGCGAGCCGCTCCACAATACAAGGTTGGTGACAGGGTGTGGCTGTCCACACGTAATCTCCGGTTGAAGGTGCCCACCATGAAGTTTGCTCCAAGATTCATCGGTCCTTACCCTGTGCTACAAGTCCTGAATCCTGTGGTCTGCAAGCTGGGTTTACCTTCGCACCTACGTATCCCCAATGCCTTCCATGTTTCTCTTCTTCGTCCTCTCGTCCTTAATCGTTTTCATTCAAAGACCTCTAGCCCCACCTCAGTGGAGACTGAAACAGGGACAGACTTCGAGATCAAAAATATTCTAGACTCTCGTTATCTTCACAAGAATCTGCAATATCTGGTGGAATGGAAAGGATATGGTCCTGAGGAGAGAAGTTGGATAAAGGCTTCTGAGGTCTCGGCTCCTCGCTAGTCCGGATTTTCCATGCTAGACATCCTACGAAGCCGGGAAAGTGTCCAGGGGCCACTCCTAGAGGAGGGGGTACTGTCACGGCGCCGCGGTCTCCATACTTACCTCTCCGGGCGCGCTGGGTCTCCGTGCGGCCGTCCTCGCTGGCGGGTCCCGGCGTCCGGCGCTCCGTCCAGCCGGCGTGTGCGTCCGACGTCCTCGGGAGGTGCGGGTGACGTCATCGGCCCGTCCTCCAATCAGGTCCTGGCGGGACGTTCAAATTCAGACGCCGGGAAGTGCTCCGGCGCCTGAGTATCATCGTTGCTACTGTACCTGTGATCTCCAGTGCTCCGTGCCTCCAGCATTCCCGTGCCTCCAAGCACCTCCGTGCCTCCAGCACCTCCGTGCCTCCAAGCACCTCCGTG
The DNA here is from genome assembly GCF_028390025.1 of Pseudophryne corroboree. Classification (NCBI taxonomy): domain Eukaryota; kingdom Metazoa; phylum Chordata; class Amphibia; order Anura; family Myobatrachidae; genus Pseudophryne; species Pseudophryne corroboree. The sequence continues at coordinate 128,801,926 of NC_086455.1, forward strand.
CCTCCAGGCCCTCCGTGCCTCCAGGCCCTCCGTGCCTCCAAGCACCTCCGTGCCTCCAGCACCTCCGTGCCTCCAAGCACCTCCGTGCCTCCAGCACCTCCGTGCCTCCAAGCACCTCCGTGCCTCCAAGCACCTCCGTGCCTTCAGCACCTCCGTGCCTCCAGGCACCTCAGTGTCTCCACGCGCTTCAGCGCCTACAAACACTTCTGTGTCTCCAAGTCCTGTGCACGTTAGTGCAGTTGTGTCTCCAGCACCAAGTATTCTTCTGTGATTCACCAGCACCTTTCAAGTTCTCTCTTTCAGGAGACCTTCAGCGTCCACACGTGCCTCCTGTCCGCCGACCTGATCCTGCATGAGGAAAACTTACATCCGGCCATCTCTGCTGCGGTCCAGTTGCGGTTCCACTTCCCGGTCACCGGAAGAAACCCCGAGTCCACAACCCTCCCAAACCAGGTCAGTGATAAGGCGTGTGTCAGAATTAGCGACTTTGTCACATAAAAGCCCCTATCTGGTTTTCCATATGGATAGAGCAGAATTGCGGATCCGTCCACAATTTCTGTCAAAAGTGGTGTCATCTTTTCATATGAACCAACCTATTGTGGTGCCTGTGGCTACTCGTGACTTGGAGGATTCCGAGTTACTGGATGTGGTCAGGGCTTTGAAGGTTTATGTAGCCAGAACGGCTAGAGTCAGGAAAACGGAGTCACTGTTTATCCTGTATGCATCCAACAAGCTGGGTGCTCCTGCTTCAAAGCAAACTATTGCTCGCTTGATCTGTAACACGATTCAGCAGGCTCATTCTGCGGCTGGATTGCCGCTGCCAAAATCAGTTAAAGCCCATTCCACTAGGAAGGTGGGCTCTTCTTGGGCGGCTGCCCAAGGGGTCTCGGCATTACAACTATGCCGAGCTGCTACTTGGTCAGGTTCAAACACTTTTGCAAAGTTCTACAAGTTTGATACCCTGGCTGAGGAGGACCTATTGTTTGCTCAATCGGTGCTGCAGAGTCATCCGCACTCTCCCGCCCGTTTGGGAGCTTTGGTATAATCCCCATGGTCCTTACGGAGTCCCCAGCATCCACTAGGACGTTAGAGAAAATAAGATTTTACTTACCGGTAAATCTATTTCTCGTAGTCCGTAGTGGATGCTGGGCGCCCGTCCCAAGTGCGGACTTTTTCTGCAATACTTGTATATAGTTATTGCTGCAATAAGGGCTATGTTATTGTTGCATCAGGGTTGAACTGATGCTCTGTTGTTGTTCATACTGTTGACTGGGTAAGTTTATCACAAGTTATACGGTGTGATTGGTGTGGCTGGTATGAGTCTTGCCCTGGATTTCCAAAATCCTTTCCTTGTACTGTCAGCTCTTCCGGGCACAGTTTCTCTAACTGAGGTCTGGAGGAGGGACATAGAGGGAGGAGCCAGAGCACACCAGATTCTAAATTCTTTCTTAAAGTGCCCATGTCTCCTGCGGAGCCCGTCTATTCCCCATGGTCCTTACGGAGTCCCCAGCATCCACTACGGACTACGAGAAATAGATTTACCGGTAAGTAAAATCTTATTTTTTTTTACACTGGCAACTGTATGGAATACAGTATTAATATTTACCACTATAGATGGTCTTTAGTATAGGCTGTATCAAAGTAGTCATTAAAAGGTTAAACATACCATAGTAAATAAATACACAAACATAATAGAACCAGTACTGCACTTTCTAAGCACACATTCTCCCACCTCATGATAAGACTCCTGTCTCTTCTTCCTGGCAGCTACTCTCTGGTCCAGAGCACTGATTGAGGACTCAGATCCACACACCGCAAACTTTGTAGAAGAAGCTGCTACCACTGGGCATGTGCAGCAGCTCTGCTCTGTCCCTTAAACTGCATGATGTGGCTGCAGCTCTAGTAATCATATTATATACCATTGCTATTGTCTTGATTGAGCAAATTGTCCTGAGGAGGGGGGTTTCTGAGCAACCAGAAACCCCCCCTGTGTTTGCCTATGCACATCACTACATACATGACAGCGGGCAGTGCTGCATCTAGCGGTTGCAGTGATGAGTTGCCCTGCGGGTGGTGCCAGATGGTTCTGCGCCCACAGAGTAAATGTTCTGCATATTATGGCCCAGCTTTCTGGCATAACAAACAACACAAAACCAAGCACCAATGTATATTATATCTATTACTACATCACACTATGCTGCTCACTTTAGATTGGGGAGCAATAATATATATAATTATTATTAGCAGTTTCTTATATAGCGCAGCATGTTTTTATATATATATATATATATATATATACAGATAGATATACAGGTTGATTCAAAACTCGCAGTACACCCTTTTGTTTCAAAAACTGTGCAGGATATGGGGAAACTGAATACTCCAGTAAGGTATGGGTGAGGTGTGGGCTATCTTTTAGGGTATGTAGTGAACATGGGCATCTTGAAATCGGCCATCTTGAATCTAAGTCAGTTTTCCCATTTTCTGCACAGTTTTTGAAACAAAAGGGTGTACTGCAACTTTTGAATAACCCTGTAGATATTTATATAGTGAACGCTTTGTCCCCGACTACGGGGTTATACCCCGAAACGCTGTAGGACGGATAAAATGTTGCTTCAGTAAACCAGCGTGAAAAGTTTGTATGAGTGTCGCCAGATTTGCCTATGCCAGTTTATCCTACTCACAGAGGGCAGCAGGTTATCTTTGGAATCCAACTGTTGGTTTATATATATATATATATATATATATATATATATATATATATATATATACACACAATGGATTTGGACACAAATCCTCTTTATACCACATTCATACACTTACCTTAAGAGCTTGTTGTTACTCAGTTACAATACCCTTTATTAAATAACACATTTAAAAATACCACCATGCCCAGGATTCAAACCTATAAACCTGTTGAATTCTAATTAAACACCCTACTCATTGAGCTATTTGATCCTGCATAAAAACTTTGAACACTATATGAAACTACTGGTACTTTGTAAAAAAAAATAATCAGCATTGCAATTGAGCAGATCTATGTAGTGTGCAGCCACACATCCAATCTCTTCCAGCCATACACTATATAGACCATCTCTGCCGCAATGCTGATCATTTTTTCACAAAGTACAAATAGTTAGAATTCTCTAGCTTAAAATGATCTACCTTTCTATGCAAGGGCATATAGCTCAATGAATAGAGTGTCTGACTGCAATGCCACAGGCAATGGGTTTGAATCCTAGGTATGTCAGCATCTTGAAATGTCATAGAGAACAGTGTGACTGAATAACAAAGAAATCTCAAGTTGAGTTCATGACTGTTGTATAGGTATTAGCAGGGCCGGTGCTAGGGTGTTCGGCGCCCTCCTGCAAACTATAAATTTGCGCCCTCCCATGCTTTACAAAGGGACAGCGCACGTCAAAAAAGGTATGTGGTCTCACAAGGAAGGGGCATGGCCATACAATTGTACCTCCATTTAAAAGGCCCCCAGTAGTGGCGTTGCTTACACATAACACCACAGTTGTAGCACAGATTACACATAACGCCACAGTAGTAGCACAGCTTACACGTAAGGCCACAGTAGTAGCGCCGCTTACACATAATGCTACTGTAGTAGCGCCGTTTACACATAACGACCCCAGTAGTAGCACTGCTTACACATGACCCCAGTAGTAGCGCCGCTTACACATAATGACCCCAGTAGTAGCGCCGCTTACACATAATGCCCCAGTAGTAGCACCGCTTACACATAATGACCCCAGTAATAGCGCCGCTTACACATAATGACCCCAGTAGTAGCACCGCTTACACATAATGCCCCAGTAGTAGCACCGCTTACACATAATGACCCCAGTAGTAGCACCGCTTACACATAATAAACCCAGTAGTAGTGCAGCTTACACATAATGCCACTGTAGTAGCGCCGTTTACACATAACGACCCCAGTAGTAGCACTGCTTACACATGACCCCAGTAGTAGCGCCGCTTATACATAATGACCCCAGTAGTAGCGCCGCTTACACATAATGCCCCAGTAGTAGCACCGCTTACACATAATGACCCCAGTAATAGCGCCGCTTACACATAATGACCCCAGTAGTAGCACCGCTTACACATAATGCCCCAGTAGTAGCACCGCTTACACATAATGACCCCAGTAGTAGCACCGCTTACACATAATAAACCCAGTAGTAGTGCAGCTTACACATAATGCCACTGTAGTAGCGCCGTTTACACATAACGACCCCAGTAGTAGCACTGCTTACACATGACCCCAGTAGTAGCGCCGCTTACACATAATGACCCCAGTAGTAGCGCCGCTTAAACATAACGACCCCAGTAGTAGCACCGCTTACACATAATGACCCCAGTAATAGCGCCGCTTACACATAATGACCCCAGTAGTAGCACCGCTTACACATAATGCCCCAGTAGTAGCACCGCTTACACATAATGACCCCAGTAGTAGTGCCACTTACACATAATAAACCCAGTAGTAGTGCAGCTTACACATAACACCCCAGTAGTAGCGCAGCTTACACGTAACGCCCCAGTAGTAGCATAGCTTACACGTAACGCCCCAGTAGTAGCAGCGCAGCTTACACATAACGCCCCAGTAGTAATGCAGCTTACACATAATGCCCCAGTAGTAGCGTAGCTTACACATAATGCCCCAGTAGTAGCGCAGCTTACACGTAACGCCCCAGTAGTAATGCAGCTTACTTGTAACGCCCCAGTAGTAATGCCCCAGTAGTAATGCAGCTTACATGTAATGCGCCAGTAGTAAAGCCCCAGTAGTAGCACAGCTTGCACGTAACGCCCCAGTAGTAATGCCCCAGTAGTAATGCAGCTTACATGTAATGCCCCAGTAGTAACGCCCCAGTAGTAGCGCAGCTTACACATAACGCCCCAGTAGTAACGCCCTAGTAGTAATGCAACTTACATGCAACACCCCAGTAGCAACGCCCCAGTAGTAGCGCAGCTTGCATGTAACGCCCCAGTAGTAGCGCAGCTTACATGTAACACCCCAGTAGTAACGCCCCAGTAGTAGCACAGTTTACATGTGACGCCCATAGAAGTGCAGTTTATTCACACACACCCTCCCCCGCACACATACACATACATAAATACACATACATACATACATACATACATACATACATACATATACACACATACACATATACACACACAGACTTTCTCACTTACTCTCCCTGGCTGGCAGGATCTGGAGCAGCATGTCCTCTGTGGCACTGCAGTCTGATGGTCCCATGTAGCCCCGCCCCCTCTGTCCGTGTAGCTTCGCCGCCTCCATCTGATCTGTCACAGGAGGGGAGGGGAGAGGAGGCTTTCAGCTGCCGGCATCGCTGCCTGCCATGCAGTGACAGAAACAGCGGTCGCAAGCAGCAGGGAGCCCAGGCGCAGCAGCGGGGATGCAGAGCATGTCTGGCGCCTACCTGCTCTGCTTCCCTTTGCTGAGCGGGTAGCGCCAGGCCTGTGTATTAGCGACAGAAGGGGTCAGGGTAAGAGACAGGGACGGTCAGGAGATGCTGGTCTTCAAAAATGGGGGAAGCTGCAAGTTAAAGTAATTAAAACAGATTATTGGCAAGTGCCGTCAGCTGCACCCCCTAACCTGCAGCACTATGGGGTGAATTCCAAGTTGATCGCAGCAGGAATTTTGTTGGCAGTTGGGCAAAACCATGTGCACTGCAGGGAAGGCAGATATAACATGTGCAGAAAGAGTTAGATTTGGGTGGGTTATTTTGTTTCTGTGCAGGGTAAATACTGGCTGCTTTATTTTTACACTGCAAATTAGATTGCAGATTGAACTCACCCCACCCAAATCTAACTCTCTCTGTACATGTTATATCTGCTTCCCCTGCAGTGCACATGGTTTTGCCCAACTGCTAACAAAATTCCTGCTGCGATCAACTTGGAATTACAACCTATGTGCAGTGCCCCTCTGCACACACCTAGATACGGCCCTGCTTCTGTGTGTAAAAGTGAAGAAAGAGTAAGAAAAAAAAAAGCATAACCAGCCCCATGTTCTTTGATTTGGTCCTGGTTCAAAAAATACAGGAAAAAATTGTGTAGGCTACCCCTGTATTTTATGAACCAGCACTGGGCTCTTGGAGCTGGCCCTAGCTCTAAAAACACAAAGAACAAGAAAAGTAGGGGTCCCCTGTATTTTTAAAGTCCATTTATGTGAATTGAGAATAATATTGTCTTTTACAGGGGGACTACAGGTCCCAGCAAGTTCCCCGCACGCGCCCCCCTGCATGATGACACTTGGAGGACCAAAAGTTTTAGCATGCACAGCATTAAAGAGCCCACTGGCACCTGCAGTCCTCCTGTAAAAGCACTCACACATACTCATCTTGTCCCTGGTGCCACTCGCATCTAGTAGAATTCCTGATCGCTGTAATAGAAAAAAAACATACCCATCCCTTGTGTCATTTCCTCTCCGGTCCATGTAGGCATCCAAGGTCTTATTAAAACAATAAAATGAGAGAGGCGAGCACCACGTCTCTCTCAGCCAATAAACACTTCACCCATTCACTTCAATGGTGAGAAATACTAGGTTGTTAGTGGTCATCTAGCGGCTCCGACCATTGAAGTGAATGGGCAAAGCGTTTATTGACTAAGAGAGTTGGGGACCAATCAATGCTCCGCACATTGTTTTCAATTGGAGATATTCATGGTTACCGGTGATTCTGGAAGTAGTGACTGTACTGGTCACTACTATGTCCGCTGGGTCCACGATTCTAGTTTTTTGGTTTTAAGAAGACTTTGAATGCCTACATGGACCGAAGCCAGCATAACACAAGGGGCAGATGAGTATGCTAATCTCTCTCCACCCCTTCCATGGGAGGATCCATCCATGGCCATTAGGCATATGGCATGAGTTCCAGCCTGCCCATGAGAAGGAGTGACCAACAGGGAAGAGGCAGGGGTCATGCATTGTAGCAATAGGCTACACAGTCCCTACTACGAAAGGTGTAATGCACTTCATCTGGTCTGCCCCCTCTTCTGCCTATCTGCCTGCCACTTCTTGGCTCCTGCATTCCTCTGGATTAGCAGTCTGTTAATACCTGCCACTACCTGGTAAAGAAGTGTTCCAACTCTGGGTGCCCACTCGGTACATTGGGCCGGATGCAATGACGCCCGAGATGTTTTTTAAAATGGGCAATCACTTTCAAGGCAAAACCTTGCCTTGAAAGTGATTGCTCCTTGCGGCATCCCGTACGGCCGCTGAACTTGGGCATCATTACATCTAGCCCATTGTCTGGCACTCCTCTCAAATAACTGGGGAGCAAGCGGCCCTCTAGCTCCCCCATTTCAACGCCCATGTGATTACCCCCAGTTTATCCTTGCGTTACCTTTACTGTATTATGGCCGTGGTCATATATTTATGTAGTTTGTTGTTATTATGTGGGTGTTACGGTACACCAGAGCTAATTCACATAAGACGCTTAGAGCCACTACTAGCGAAGTCTTCAACCACTAATAGTCACCTGCTGTTGTCTTAGAGCTACTGTGCTCACCAGTACTTAGGTGACCACCTGGATTTACGCTTGGAGCAGTAAGAGCTTATATGATCAGTCTGGAGACCACAGGATACTGGATTTGAGACTAGAGTGAGAAAGTTGCAAATTAAACAGCAGATGAGCTGCAGTGGGAGTAATTCTAGCAATGTGGGATTCAGCTGATGATTTCCAGCTTCAGTCTTGCAGGATCCTGGCAGACTTGAGAGCAGTCCAGGAATGCAGGATATAACTTGGAGGCTGCAGTTCCAGCCGCACAGGGTTCTGGTGGATATTTGAGCAGGCCACAAATACAGGATATGGCTGAGAGGTAGTGGCTCCAGCCGTGCAGTGTTCTGGTAGATGGTGAGCAAGTCAGGAATGCAGGATATGGCTAAAAGGTTGTGGCTCCAGCCATATAGGAAACTGGCAGATGGTGAGCAAGCCAGGAATACAGGATATGGCTAAGAGGTTGCGGCTCCAACCGTGCAGGTTCTTGACAGATGGTGAGCAAGCCAGGAATATAGGATATGGCTAAGAGGTTGCGGCTCCAGCCACACAGGGACCTAGCAGGTGGTTAGCAAGTCAGGAATACAGGATATGGCTAAGAGGTTTAGGCTCCAGACGTGCAGAGTCCTGTCATATGGCGAGCAAGCCAGGAATAAAGGATATGGCTAAGAGGTTTCGACTTCAGCCGTACAGGTTTCTAGCAGATAATAGCAGGCAAGGGATACAGGATACATCTGTGAGGCAGATAGTTGCAGGCCAAGGGTACAGGACATTCACAGGAACAACAGGAGTACCAACAAGGATCAAGCTTCAGGAGCCAGGAACAGAAGACTAGGGGTTCACACTGCAAGCATGAACTATAACCGGTGGGGACTGACAGGGCTGACTGCTACATAAAGGAGAGGAGAGCCAATCTGGAGCCCAGCCTGGATGAGCTCTTTCTAATGAATAACCTCTTTCCAGCTGCACATCTCTCCTGCACAGATCACAACCTCCTGCAGCCGACAGGCGTTCCCGTTGCCCAGGGACCAGCGGGGAAGTTGCTGGCCGGAAGCACCCTGATGTCCTCGTCACCTAGCAATGACTGTGACTCACAGGCAATACGAGCTGCGGCTGATCTTTTTTTATTTTTAGTTCAATCACTCACATTATAAACTGTCCATTTATATACGTATATAAGTACATAGTTATTACAATATTATAATGTCCATTGTAGATATTTTTATCTTCTTCTTCCTGCTGAATGCACTTATTCTGTTCCTCTCGCTGGCTGAGCACTGCGCCTCCATGTTGGTATAGATGCTCAAGATGGCACCGTTTGGCTGGATGCGAGTATCGCCCTTGTTTAGTAAGAGCTGACAGCAAAGGGTGTAAACTAATCATTTATGTTTTATTCTTTGAAGATATCGCAGTTTTAGAGTTTAGGAAAGTAGGATCAACTGAACAAAAACAAGCAAACTGCGGAGTGAATGGAATTTGACACTTTGTTACCTTTTTTCCACAATTTTGTTGATTTATGTAATTTTTGTCATGACTGTGGTTTTGTGGACCCGGTGTTAGTGAAGTCTGTGCGGGCGACTGGAGGACAATGTGAATACTATTACTGACCTGGTTTGGGAGTGTTGTGGACTCTGGGTTTCTTCCGGTGACCGGGAAGAGGAACTGCAGCTGAGATGGCCGAATCTAGGTTTTCCTCATGCAGGATTTGGTCGGCAGACAGGAGGCACATATGGATGCTGGAGGTCTCCTGAAAGACAGAACTTGAAAAGGTGCTGAGGGATGAATGGAGGAGTACCGGATGCTGGAGACACCAATTATGCTTGTGAGCACTGGGTGTTTGGAGGTGCAGAAGTGCTTGGAGGCACTGAAGGCTTGGAGGCACTGAAGTGCTTGTAGGTGCAGAAGTGCTTGGAGACACTGAGGTGCTTGGAGGCACTGAAGTGCTTGTAGGTGCAGAAGTGCTTGGAGACACTGAGGTGCTTGGAGGCACTGAGGTGCTTGGAGACACTGAGGTGCTTGGAGACACTGAGGTGCTCGGAGGCACGGAGGTTCCTGGAAGCACTGAAGCCACAGGGATACGGGAGCTCTGGAGATCACAACTACAACAGCAGTAAAGATGAAACACGGCAGCTATGGTTTTCAGTTAAGACTATGGAATACTGTACTGTGCCTTTAAGATCAACCACTGCAGCTGTGCCTTTACGTTGAGACTCGTGGAAATAGTGAATATCAGTGGCAACACAAAAGTAAACCAAACTGGGTAACAAAGGAACAGAGTTTACACTGGAACTAAAGTACAAAGGTTACCTTTAGGGAGCTCAGCTTCAACGCTCACACAGAGCTGTGTGTGACATGAGGAACTGGCCCAGTTTCCAACTCAGACTCCCGACTTATACTTCCTGGTCCTTGGTGATTAGAGAGCAGGATTAGGTGATGCAGAGAGTCTCAAGCTGGCAGAGGATTGGACAACTCTGGGTCAGGTGAACAGTCCCTGTCATGTGAGTACTCTAGACTAGGCTGTGATGTAGAGTGAGGCCTAGCAGGCCGAGAGAACACTTAAGCCTGAACTTCTGCAAAACATGGGATGCTGGCTTTTAGGCCTAAACTTCAGATTACTGAATTCAGACTCACACAGGAGATCACCACAGGTGGAGCTAGTTAACTATTACCTTTCAGGCAGAGAACTCAGGAAACTCATGGTGCTGACAAGCTGTTTAACTCAGTGAGCAAAAAGGCACAGGATCCGGGACAGATGGCAGGGGTAAGTCACCAAATATGAAAACTACAGTCAGGATTGTGACAATTTTCTGGTGATCCTCTGTGATCACTAGGAAATATGACTCAGGACTAGAGATGTGCACCGGAAATTTTTCGGGTTTTGTGCTTTGGTTTTGGATTCGGTTCCGCGGCCGTGTTTTGGATTCGGACCTCCGCGGCCGTGTTTTGGATTCGGACGCGTTTTGGCAAAACCTCCCTTAAAAATGTTTGTCGGATTCGGGTGTTTTTTTTCAAAACCCCCTCAAAAACAGCTTAAATCATAGAATTTGGGGGTAATTTTGATCCTATAGTATTATTAACCTCAATAAATACAATTTCCACTCATTTCCAGTCTATTCTGAACACCTCACACCTCACATTACTATTTTTAGTCCTAAAATTTGCACCGAGGTCGCTGGATGACTAAGCAAGCGACCCAAGAGGGCGTCACAAACACCTGGCCCATCTAGCAGTGGCACTGCAGTGTCAGACAGGATGGCACTTAAAAATATTGGCCCCAAACAGCACATGATGCAAAGAAAAGAGAAAAAGAGGTGCACTGTGGTCGCTGGACGGCTAAGCTAAGCGACACAAACACCTCAATATCACAGGAATTATTCGTTCTAATCAATGGTATTATTGGTCCAAATCACTGGAAGAAAATGACAAAATCACATGAATTATTTGTTCTAATCAATGGTATTATTGGTCCAAATCACTGGAAGAAAATGACAAAATCACTGGAATTATTCGTAGACATTTGTAGAAAGTCGCTGCTTTCTGATTACAGAAATGCTCAGATATTCCTGCGAATCCACAATCCCTTCCCAGAGGAAAAAGAAATTGAGAAACCGTTGTTTGAGAACGTGTGTTCTCTTTCCCTTACAAAGGAACAAACCACTTTCCAAGAAGACTGATGTTTTGGGGATTATGGAGACATAATGTTTTTGAATATAAATCCTAAAGCTGATGGTGCATTGGAGCAAAAGAGTGCAAGAGACCAGCCATACAGTTTCTAAAATATTATGATAAAATGTTACTGTATTTCATAAGCACTCATTCCTAACTCTGCTAAGTACTGTATGGTATACTGTATCTGGCTTCCATTAGGTAGTTGTCCATTATTTCAGCTTCCATTGACCTTTTTGAAAGCGGTAGAAGTTATGAATCCTTTTTTTTTTTTTTTCCTATTTTTAATTTTCTCCTGCATAGCCCAGTAAAATGTTGCAATGTTAAGTATTGACTTGTGCCTTCTGAGGGTCCACTTCTTCACCAAACCCAGCCAAATCTCATCCTAACCCTCTGTTCCACGTTCTCTATGTACCCCATCTGTGTCACCCATGTCTGTCTACCCCTCCCCTTTAGATTGTAAGCTCTCACGAGCAGGGCCCTCTTCCCTCATGTGCTTATCCTTTGTCTTACTTTAATAATCTTCAACTGTACCACATCCAGCAGTCTTCTGCCACCTGATACTTATTCCAGTGTCATCTGCTGATGTAACTATGTGTATTTACCCTGTACTTGTCCTATACTGTCATCAACTGTAAGTTGCTGTTTTGCTGTTTGATTATTTATGTACTCTGTAATTGGGCGCTGCAGAACCCTTGTGGCGCCATATAAATAAAGGATAATAATAATATAGGGTGTATAATCCCCAGGTGTATCTCACACATCACACAGTACAGTATATAGGGTGTAAAATCCCCAGGTGTATCTCACACATCGCTCAGTACAGATTACAGGATGTATAATCACCAGGTGTATAACACACGTCGCACAGTACAGTATACATACTGGTCACAACAATTCAGCAGATATTGAGCACTGATCAGGATACTAGAAGTGACACAGAGCTGCAAGATACAGCAATGGCCTACTGTACTGTACTATATATGTATACTGCTGGTCACCAAAATGCTGCACTGTCCTACTATAAACTGCTCACAATAATGCAGCACAGATATGGAATGGATACTTGCAGTGACATAGAGCTGCAAGATACAGCAATGGCCTACTGTACTGTACAACTATATACTGTTGGTCACCAAAATGCTGCACTGTAATACTATATATACTGCTCACAAAAATGCAGCACAGATATGGAATGGATACTTGCAGTGACACAGAGCTGCAAGATACTACAGCAATGGCCTAATGTACTGTACAACTATATACTGTTGGTCACCAAAATGCTGCACTGTAATACTATATATACTGCTCACAAAAATGCAGCACAGATATGGAATTGATACTTGCAGTGACACAGAGCTGCAAGATACTACAGCAATGGCCTAATGTACTGTACAACTATATACTGTTGGTCACCAAAATGCTGCACTGTAATACTATATATACTGCTCACAAAAATGCAGCACAGATATGGAATGGATACTTGCAGTGACACAGAGCTGCAAGATACTACAGCAATGGCCTAATGTACTGTACAACTATATACTGTTGGTCACCAAAATGCTGCACTGTAATACTATATATACTGCTCACAAAAATGCAGCACAGATATGGAATGGATACTTGCAGTGACACTGAGCTGCAAGATACTACAGCAATGGCCTAATCATGTACTGTACAACTATATACTGTTGGTCACCAAAATGAAGCACACTGAGCACAGATATTTGCAGCACACTGAGCACAGATATGGAGCTTTTCAGGGAGAGAACGTAGATATTTTCAGCACACTGAGCACAGATATTTGCAGCACACTGAACACAGATATTTGCAGCACACTGAGCACAGATTATGGAGCTTTTCAGGGAGAAAACGAGGAGAGGTAATATTGCATACTGCTCATTGTATATTTGACCGCTGGGCCCTCCTTTCTTCTCCTATTACTAGAGAAAAAGTTCTGTTGCTTTTATATATTTCAGTTACAATAAACTGTAGAGAGTAAAATTGTAACTATTTAGTTACATTATTGTCACAATTTCAAAGAGTATCAACCTCATACCCTGAATCAGGGGAATACTATACACAAGCTTTGATTGATACTGTGTGTTCATATAACGGTGTTTTAGAGTATAGATATTCATCTTTTTACAGATGGTTAATTTTATTTGCTGTTGATGTATTTAACACTATAATAAACAATTTTATATAGAAGACTGTATGTTACTGTGCTGCTAATACACTTAGCTTACCCCGCTAAAGGGTTCTCTGTCTGATAATGTTACCGGCTAACGTTATTCTAGATGCCGCCTTATTATGGTATATACAATGTTCCTTTATTTCTACGATTCTCTTTTTTTTATTTCATATGATAACGTTTTGAAAATATCTGTGTCATATAAACGTATTTTACCGTATTTCAGTGATGTAAGGTTACCACTTCCGGGCTATCTGGTATAAATTGTCGCTTGTTTATACCCAACATGATATGGTAGCTGGATGTCGTGCTATCTTTCTGTGTTCCCCTTTCCAGTTCATATTTAATTTTTTTGTTAAATGGGATAATCCGGTTGCGGTCTGTGTTCTGTTCTTGCTGGAGTAATTACACCAGAAGTGTGGTCGGTTATCCGTTGTTCGCTGGGGTGGATATCGGGATTTTTATGTGTAAATTCATGTCTAGAAGCAGTGTTACTAGATTCATGTCTAGAATCTGGTTACTCTGCCGGAACGTCGCTTTGCGACGTACGCTTTGCGACGTACGCTTTTTCTACTGTTTTCACAGTTATTTATGTATGTTTCTTTATATTTGTTGTGTTTCCCTTCCTCCTCCCTTTCCCTGTGGATGGCGAGATGTCTGACTTTTACTAAACCCTCCCCCCTGGCAGACAAGAATTTCCTATGCATACTGGTATTTATGTTTCCTCTCTTTTGGCTAGATGTCTACTCTTAAAGTAGGCAGTTGGAATATGAGAGGCATGAACTTACCGCAGAAACGAAAGAAAGTGCTCATATATTTGCAGAAACTTCGTTTAGATTTGGTCTTCTTGCAAGAATCTCATCTCTTGCATCCAGATGTTGAGAGGCTCAACGCTCTAGGTTGGAGGGTACTAGCATCTGATTTTTTCTCTAACAAAGCCAGAGGTGTGGTAATCTTAGCCAAACAGCAAATGCCTATTGATGTTAAATTTGTTTCTGCTGATGCTGAAGGCAGATGGGTTATATGCCAAATTATATATAACAACCAAGTGTATACGCTATGTAGCATATACGCTCCAAATGTCTACAGCAAACGCTTTCTACAATCCATTCTCACTAGGCTTATGCCCCTAGCGGGCACTCCACTTGTTTTATGTGGAGATTGGAATATTATATTAGATAAACAATTCCAGAAAGAGCATGGGGGTAACCCACCTAAATTTGGAATACCTTCTTTGGCCAGAAGGTTACAGCTAATAGAAATTTGGAGAGTTATGCACCTGACTGAATGTGACTTTACGTGCTTGTCTACAGCGAGGGGAACGTTGTCACGTATAGACTATATACTTTTATCGGAATTTATGTTGGCCAAAACCATCCGCTCTGAGATTGAATCCTTTTCTCTATCAGACCATGCTGTAATATGGATGGAGCTTCAACTGACACCTCCACAGATAATTTTTATCTCATGGCGATGCCCTCCTACTGTTGCCACATCTCCTAATTTGTGTCAGAAGGTCCAAGATCGCTGGGATGACTTTGTTTTTCACAACTCCCCTTCTATTCTGGCAGGCTTCTAAAGCTACAATTAGAGGTAATATTATTACCCATTCCTCAACAACTAAGAAAGCTTTATTGAAAGATTATTTTGAAGCACAAAACACCCTCACATGTACATTTAATAATTATAAACATTCTCCCTCCCAGAGTACTAAATTGGAATACACATCTGCGAAAATATTGTTTGATGCTCTACTTACCAAGCTTGAGGCCAGTTACTCATTCAGAAAGGAATATAGATTTTATAAATTTGGCAATAAGTCCAGTAAGACCTCATCGAGTAAGACCACATCCATTTTCCATCCTTTAAAAATGGCGGATGGATCCCTATCTTCCAATAACAGCCTCGCGATTAAAAAACTTTTATACCACTTTAAATTCTCCCTCCCCCCCTTCCCCCCCACCTTTGGCAGATAGCACCTCATTCTCTGAAGCTCTTCCGATTCCACAAATACTGCAGATCAAAGTGCTTCCTTAATAGCGCCCATTTCTGAACTGGAAGTAGCGAAAGCTGTTTTAAGATTAAAATCTGGAAAATCCCCAGGCCCGGACGGCTAAACTCCAGACTATTACAAGCTGCTTGGTCCTAATATAATACCCATCTTAACCTCTGTCTTTAATACAATTATTACATCAGGATCCATGCCCCCTTACTTTAACTCAGCTGTTCTGAGGCTACCCCTGAAGCCCAGTCGTACTCCTTCTGATCCGAGTTCATATAGGCCGATATCTCTCCTTAATATTGACTACAAGTTATTGACAAAAATGCTAGCCGACAGACTCAAAATAATACTCCCTGATATCAAACATCCTGATCAGACGGGCTTTGCCTTTGTGAAAAGAAGAAACCCGGTGGTGAATATCAGGTGAGATTTGGCGGTGGTATGTGGATCTCGATGCGCCATGTCTGATGTGTCAAAAGCTATTTTATCCCTTGATGCAGAGAAAGCATTTGACATGGTGCATTGGGACCACCTATATGATACATTACATCACTTTGGGTTCCCGCATCAGTTTGTAACTCTTTTATGGACCTTATATATTAATTCATCATCCCAAATAATTTGTAACAGCACCTTATCGGATGCCCCCTCTCCCCCCTCTTATTCGTGCTAGCTTTGGAACCGTTAGCAATAGCTTTAAAACAATCCCCTCTGTTTTCAGGTATCCTGATAGGTAATGTGGATCTTCGTTTATCCCTCTTTGTTGACGATATGCTGCTCTTCCTACCTGACCCCGAACACTCTATCCCTTTAGTTTTTGATATTATTTAGCATTTTAGTTCTTTTTTGGGGTATAAAATGTTGATAAATCGGAACTCCTAATGCTCAGAGGACCCCCCCCACACACACACACACACACACACACACACACACACACACACACACACACACACACACACACACACACACACACACACACACACTTTTCCTAGCAAGGATACCTTAAAATCCACCACAATTATGCAATCCCATCTTAAATATTTGGGTTATTATGAAACAACTTGTCCATTCTATACAAACTAAATTATACCCCAATTATTACTCATTTTACTAAGTCTCTGGAGAATTGGAATAATCTTCCTTTATTCTTACTGGGCAGGATGGAAGTTGTAAAAACTATACTTCTGCCAAAACTCACGTATTGTCTGCTAATGTTGGCAATTCGACTTACACTGGCAGATATCGGGGAGCTATAGTCAATTTTCCAGAGATTTATATGGAAATCTAAAAAATCAAGGATTTCCAGGCAGAAACTTCAATTACCAAAAGTAGATGGGAGGATGGGCTTTCTGGATTTAATTCACTACTCCCGTGCTTTACTGTTCAGGTATATTTTGGACTGGTTACTAGAAACACGTATATACACTACTTACAAATTAGACTGTGCTTTGTTTATACCCTACACTCCTGGAGCACTCCTGCATATGCCCAGAGCAAATTTACCTTCAGAGGTCTACACTAATCCATTTTTTAAAGACACATATAATACCTGGTGGGCAACTAATAAGAAGTTATATGGATAGTCTGGCGCTATTGTTACTGTAAAGGTGCCTGCTGCTATGTTCCAAAGGCTTGGTTCATAGCCTCAAAAATATACAGAAAGAAAACACCAAAGAACAGCGCTGGCACTTTTGCATAAAAAAACGTATTAATTTAATCTCACATATAAAATATATCATTTACATCCCATACCATACAAAACAATCAATTAAGATATATGACAGTTAAAATATATAGCCTGCAGAATAGCTCTGCTTTATATGCCCAACCAGAGCCCCTCAATAATTGATTCTATATGCGCAGCTGTGTGTTTGAACTGAATGGTACCATTCGATACAAATGTCCCACTTGTAACTCTGTTTCTCTAATAGTTACACTTGTAACTTGTCCAGTCACTCAGCAAGCCTTGATTAATCTCACAGGTTACAGTTCTTTAGTATACCGCCAATCAACTATATATTCCAAATAAAGTGCTTCACACCATTATATTATCGGCTGATATGTTCTCCACTTGCAAATGCACTATAATTATGGCTCTTTAAGATTGGCAATGGTAATTATCTGTGCAAATAATTCAGCTTTACACGCATCACATGGATACCTCTCCCGGCTGTCGCTTCCAAATACAGCCTTATCCGGAGTCCACTGCCTGGTGGATATCAGGTTTATTATCAGATATTGTCCGTGTATATAGCTGTCTCTGCCCGGCCAGTAGTTGGGTAGGGGATGTCCCGTACATATCTCCTCCGCAGTGCGTCTGACAAACGCGTTTCCCCGCTTGGATATACCACTCAGCGGCTTCCTCAGTGTCTATACACGCACTGCAATTGCACGGAGTTTAAATCTTGCGCCACTCCATTTGCGCATGCGTGTACGTTGCGGTCCATGACTCCATTTAATTTTCTCTCTGCACTTGCATATTAGGGCTCTATGCGTTCCATAAGAATGCTGTTTTTGATTTTTATTATTATTACTATTTTCCATCTAACTATATATTAACTTTATAATGAGCTTGCTAAACAATATAATTTCATATACTTTATATTATGTAAACATAAATCTATATATACGTAAAATACATATCCCCAAAGAAACTAAAAACTTTCTTAAACGAATACACATTCAGTGCTGCACACATATCAACCAGAAATACTTCTTCATATCTCACTAAATAAATAAAATAAAATAAAATCACAGACATATATAGATGTATAGATATATATACACAGACCTAGTGGATCAAACTTTAGTCTATCACCATTTACATATTTTACATATTTCTATAATATTCCTTCTTTGATCCACAATATAATGACAATTTCATCCTTTCTTTATTTATATCCATATCTTATTTCCATTTTGTTTGGAGTGATTTTTATTATTAATATTATTTTTATTTGTGTTATTATTTCTTATTATCCTAAGTATCATAAGTATGATGAGTATAATCTCATATCTTCCACATTATAACACTATTTTCCAATCTTGAGACAACACATATTCCTTCTTACTTCAGGCTTCTTAAGAAGCCTGAGGCGACTTTAGTGAAATCATGGCTCCCAGAAAGACCTGTAGGGTTCCACAAATGTGGGAAAGTGAATTGTTTATCCTGTAAATCTATGCCAAGGAAAAGTATGGAATTTCAATCAACAAGAACAAAAGAGGTATTTAAAATTAAAGATTTTTTAAATTGTATGTCGACGTATGTGATCTATGTGATCACCTGTCAATGCTCTCCATGTAAGATATATGGAGCATAGAAGAAATGTTATAAAGAAAGCAAAACATCCATTGTCAAGTCATATAGTAAATTGTCAGGATGCAGATTTTGATGACATAAAAATGTTAGCGGTGGAACAGATTAGGGCGACCAAACGAGGAGGGGATAGATACAGTATGCTTTGCAGACGCGAGGCATACTGTATTTTTAGGATGGATTCTCTGGTGCCAGGGGGACTAAATGATACTGTGGAATTGAATGGAGTATAAAGTATATAATAATGGGTGTAATAATGTATAACCCCTATTTTATAGGGTATTATATACTTGCTTCTTTGGTCCTTCTTCTTCTTTTTCTCTGGTTTGTTTTCTTTATTTTCCCTCACCTTTTTCTTTCCATGTGGACATTGGTATTGTATTACTATGTATGAAAATGCAAGGAATATGTGTTGTCTCAAGATTGGAAAATAGTGTTATAATGTGGAAGATATGAGATTATACTCATCATACTTATGATACTTAGGATAATAAGAAATAATAACACAAATAAAAATAATATTAATAATAAAAATCAATACAAACAAAATGGAAATAAGATATGGATATAAAGAAAGAAAGGATGAAATTGTCATTATATTGTGGATCAAAGAAGGAATATTATAGAAATATGTAAAATATGTAAATGTTGATCGGCTAAAGTTTAATCCACTAGGTCTGTGTATATATATCTATACATCTATATATGTCTGTTATTTTATTTTATTTATTTTATTTAGTGAGATATGAAGAAGTATTTCTGGTAGATATGTGTGCAGCACTGAATGTGTATTTGTTTAAGAAAGTTTTTAGTTTCTTTGGGGATATGTATTTTACGTATATATAGATTTATGTTTACATAATATAAAGTATATGAAATTATATTGTCTAGCAAGCTCATTATAAAGTTAATATATAGTTAGATGGAAAATAGTAATAATAATAAAAATAAAAACAAAAAACAGTATTCTTATGGAACGCATAGAGCCCTAATATGCAAGTGCAGAGAGAAAATTAAATGGAGTCATGGACCGCAACGTACACGCATGCGCAAATGGAGTGGCGCAAGATTTAAACTCCGTGCAATTGCAGTGCATGTATAGACACTGAGGAAGCCGCTGAGTGGTATATCCAAGCGGGAAAACGCGTTTGTCAGACGCACTGCGGAGGAGATATTTACGGGACATCCCCTACCCAACTACTGGCCGGCCAGAGACAGCTATATACACGGACAATATCTGATAATAAACCTGATATCCACCAGGCAGTGGACTCCGGATAAGGCTGTATATGGAAGCGACAGCCGGGAGAGGTATCCATGTGATGCGTGTAAAGCTGAATTATTTGCACAGATAATTACCATTGCCAATCTTAAAGAGCCATAATTATAGTGCATTTGCAAGTGGAGAACATATCAGCCGATAATATAATGGTGTGAAGCACTTTATTTGGAATATATAGTTGATTGGCGGTATACTAAAGAACTGTAACCTGTGAGATTAATCAAGGCTTGCTGAGTGACTGGACAAGTTACAAGTGTAACTATTAGAGAAACAGAGTTACAAGTGGGACATTTGTATCGAATGGTACCATTCAGTTCAAACACACAGCTGCGCATATAGAATCAATTATTGAGGGGCTCTGGTTGGGCATATAAAGCAGAGCTATTCTGCAGGCTATATATTTTAACTGTCATATATCTTAATTGATTGTTTTGTATGGTATGGGATGTAAATTATATATTTTATATGTGAGATTAAATTAATAAGTTTTTTTATGTAAAAGTGCCAGCGCTGTTCTTTGGTGTTTTCTTTCTTAATAAGAAGTTAGGTAAAAACCCACAAAATTCAAAATGGATCCCTCTCTGGGGCAACCCCATGTTTATTCCTGGTTTACAAGATACCTATTTCCATAGACTCAAATTGAAGGGACTACGCAGTACTTCCCAAGTTTTTGACCCGGGGGGCCAATTCATATTCTTCTCACAACTGAAGGAGACGTATGGGGTCTCAGACCATTACAGGTTCCCTTATACCCAACTTGCACACTATATCAAATCTCTCTCCCCCATAATGCTACAGCCGAGTTCTCCATATCCTATAGTCCAAATAGCAAATAATTTTTTAAATGCTACTTACAAAATGAAACATATCTACCAGAAACTCATTTCTCCTGGTAAACATACTGTGTGGGATTCCACGGCTGAATTGTGGAGGAAAGATATTTTGCCCCTCATATCTGGAGACATGCTATTTAAATATTATCATAAAACATTGAAAATGCTACATACATCCTCCCTTGAAGAAATCCATATCAAAACGCTATATAGAGCGTACATATCACAGAAACAAAGGAGCTTTTTGTCCAAGGAGAGGATGGATCGTGTCCTAAATGTCATCACTCCTAAGCCACATTCTTCCACAATTTTTGGTCTTGTGGCCAGAGTAAACATTTTTGCCATAAAATAGGAAACTTTGTTAACTCATCTTTCTCTTTGAATATTCCCCTGGACCCAATTTCAATGTTATTTGCCAATTTTGATGCATGGTCTCTGACTGTGATAACTATCTTTTACCCTTTTTAACGGTGCTGGTCACTGTGGCTAAAAAAATCATCTTAAATACTTGAATTTCCAAAACTGCTCTTTCCATTACAGAAGTTCACAACTCGTTACAGAAGTTATTGTATTTTAAAAGATATCCACTGTTATCGAACGTTCAGTTGGGAACTAAAAAATTCTTTGAAAAATGGAGACCTTATATTATCACAAGATCTCTTGAGGAATATTCCCAAATTACAAAGATTTTTGAACGAGGTGTCATGTAGCTTTTGTCACGAACCGGTCTCTCACCTTTGCGGGTTCTGGGGTTCATCCGTTGCCAGTGCGGTTGCTCGCGGTGCTGTGCGCCCGTGTGGGGACACGGCGTGATCAATGGCACAGGTAATGCAGAGTCTGGGAACTGTGAGTGCGGGGACCAAATGGCCTAAGGCACTGCGGTGTGTCTGCTGTATAGGAGGTGGCCATGTTGGAGACCAAATAGCTAATACTGAGCACTTGTGAAAACACCTGTGGGCAGGTGTAAGCCAATCCCGTGCTTGTGCTGCCTTTAAGTAGGCTGGGATTATGTCACTCTGGGCCAGTGCTTTGTTGTATCAAAGCTGTGCTCTAGCTCTGAACTCTCTCCGTGCATTCCTGTGTGATTCCCGTGGTCCAGATATCGCCTCCGTTCCCAGAGGTCCGTTTTGCAGCCTTCACTGCCAAAGATCTACCGGCTCTCCATTGTGCTATCAGTCAATTGCACACCTATTGGAAACACTTGGATTCCCAGTGTCCTGCATGAGGTTACCTTGTCTGTCTGCCTATCATACAAAGTCTGGAGGATTCCAATTCCCTCAGCTGTTCGTTTGTTCAACTCTGCATTTAACCCATTCATCACCTCGCCATCTACTACAGTTTCACAGTGATCTCCGGAACCCGCAAGTAACCCAATTCAGTACTTTTTCTATGTTGTCATTACAAGGATAATTCTTCACAGTCTCTCAGTTGACTCTTAAAACTCCATTGCAAATTCTTACAGTTAATTCTCCATGTCTGCATTAACCAGTTAAACACAGTCTGCAGTTCAGCATCAAAGCCTGTTTATATTTGGACAATTCAACATTTATTCTTCAGCTTGTTTTTGCATATGTTTCCATGAACATTTCTTTTATTTATTTCTGAGTTTTCTCTTGCATATTATTTCTGTCATTCCTGCAATACTTCAGTATAATGATGATTAACAACTAGTCATTTAACTCCTTACTGAATTGTTACTTTAATAAATATATGAAACGGAACTTCCTTCGTCCTCCCTGTTTTCTTCATACCCCAGCACCTACCCCTGTGGTTGGTTCCAGGTTAACGGATTCACAAAAACACCCGGACCTGACAGTAAGCACTGGCCACATGGATCCGTCAAGTGACCAATTCGCAGGAGGCGGTGCTACGTCAAATATCCTTTCCCGTCTGGAAAACCAGGAGTCTATACAGACACAAATAGTGCAGTTTATGCAAACTATGGCAGACCGTTTAGAGACTCTTCATACAGCAATTAAAACGTCTCAAGTCCAGATTCCAACTCCGGTTGTCCCAGTTACCACTACAGCTTCTCCTGTGATGCTGCCTACGTCCCGCTTGCAGTTACCCTCTCCGAGTAAGTTTGACGGAACTCCAAAACTTTGCAGGGGATTCCTGAATCAATGCGAGATCCAGTTCGAACTGATGTCCGCCAGTTTCCCATCAGCTCGTTCTAAGGTCGCATATATTATTGCCCTCCTCTCCGGTCAGGCTCTGGAGTGGGCATCACCATTATGGGAGAGAGGTGATCCTATCCTCTCTAATTACAAAGAGTTTGTATCTTCTTTCCGGAGAATCTTTGACGAACCCGGCAGGACCACCTCAGCATCTTTGGAGATTCTCCGTCTACGTCAAGGTTTACGTCCTGTCAATCAATATATTGTTCAGTTTCGCACGTTGTCTTCAGAGTTAAACTGGAATGAGGAGGCCCTGATCGCCGCGTTTTGGAATGGATTTTCTGAGAGAATCAAGGACGATTTAACTATCCGGGATGTGCCAACTAAACTGGATGAATTGATTTCTCTCTGTAACAAACTTGACCTACGCTACAGGGAGCGATGTTTAGAGAAATCCAGGGCAGAGCGATCCAGTCCACGTTATCATCCTAGGCCTCGACAAGATTCTTCATCACAGTCTCCGGTAACGACAGACGAACCTATGCAGATTGGGCGCTCTCGCCTCACAGAAGAGGAACGACTTCGTCGTCGACAGGGTAACCTCTGCATGTACTGTGGGTCCTCTGAACACTTAGTTAAATTCTGCAAACTCCGACCGGGAAACTCTCGCTCCTAGCTTATTCAAGAGAGGTTAAGCTAGGAGTTACTCTAGAATCACGTTCTGGGAAAGAGCCGACCTTGTCTATTCAATTAGAAGTGCCAAGTTCTACAGTGAAAGTTTCAGCTCTCCTAGATTCTGGGGCAGCCGAGAACTTCATCTCCTCAGCCTTTGTCATGCGGTCTAAAGTTCAAACCATGCCTCTGGAAGCAGCAGTTGCCGTTACAGCAGTGGATGGAAGTCGAATTCCAGATGGTATAATTACTCATCGAACCGTATGTCTCAAGATGAAAGTTGGTGTGCTCCATTCCGAATACCTCTCCTTCTACGTGATTCCCAAAGCCTCTCAAGATGTGATACTTGGTTTACCTTGGCTGCAGAAACATAACCCTCAACTTAATTGGCAAACCATGGAAGTCCTTTCATGGGGTAAATCTTGTACCAAGAACTGTTTAGCCTCAATTGTACCTCTCCGGTCAATCAGCCTTCCCGACCTACCTCCGGTGTATCAATCCTTTGCGGATGTTTTCAGTAAACAAGCAGCAGACTCTCTACCTCCTCATCGCGAATGGGACTGCCCAATTGTCCTGGTTCCGGGTAAAACACCTCCTAGGGGACGAATTTATCCGCTATCCATCCCAGAGACGCAAGCTATGTCTGATTATATACAAGAAAATCTAACCAAAGGATTTATCAGACCATCTTCTTCACCTGCAGGAGCCGGATTCTTTTTCGTTAAGAAGAAGGACGGTGGGTTACGACCATGCATAGATTACCGTGGACTCAATGAGATCACTGTGAAAAACAAGTATCCATTACCCTTAATTCCAGAATTATTTGACCGGGTAAAAGGAGCTACTGTGTTTACAAAACTGGATCTCCGAGGGGCCTACAATTTAATCCGCATCCGAGAAGGGGACGAGTGGAAGACTGCTTTTAATACCCGGGATGGGCATTACGAATACCTTGTAATGCCTTTCGGTCTTTGTAATGCACCTGCAGTTTTTCAAAGCTATGTGAATGAACTTTTTCGTGATCTTCTCTACAAGTGTCTAGTAGTGTACCTGGATGATATCCTAATATTCTCTAGGGATATAAAGTCTCATCGTCACCAAGTTAAAGAGGTACTGACACGTCTGAGGAAAAATCAACTTTATTGTAAGTTAGAGAAGTGCACTTTTGAAGTATCTTCCATACCGTTCCTTGGTTACATCATTTCTGGATCAGAGCTATGTATGGATCCCGGTAAGGTACAAGCTATCCGAGATTGGTCCACTCCTACAACTCTCAAGGGGATTCAGCGATTTCTCGGCTTTGCTAATTTCTATAGGAGATTCATTAAGAATTATTCTACGTTAGCTGCTCCCATCACAGCCCTAACTCGTAAGGGAGCAAATCCTACGAACTGGTCTTCAGAAGCAATCAAAGCCTTCTCTGATTTAAAGCAAGCCTTTGTGTCAGCCCCCATTCTTCGACAGCCTGATCTGAATCATCCCTTTCTACTAGAGGTGGATGCATCTACAGAAGCAGTAGGAGCTGTGTTGTCACAAGTCTTTGAAGATAAAAAGGTCCATCCCTGCGGATATTTCTCCCGTAAGTTCCTCCCGGCAGAACGTAATTATGCAATCGGTGAGCAAGAGTTACTTGCCATCAAGTTGGCATTTGAGGAGTGGAGATACCTTCTAGAAGGAGCTCAACATCGCATTACAGTTTATACTGATCATAAAAATCTTCTGTATCTGCAGTCAGCTCAGTGTTTGAATCCACGACAAGCCCGATGGGCGCTTTTCTTCTCACGATTTGATTTCAAACTCACCTATCGTCCAGGGTCTCAGAACAAAAAGGCAGATGCTCTTTCCCGGTCCTTTGCTTCTTCTGAATTAAATGATGCTACCACGAATCAAGCCATTGTGAATCCTAGGTCCTTTTTAATGACTCGAACCTCTCCAGTTCCTCCGCCTGGCAAGACCTTTGTCGCCACAAGTCTTCGAAAACGGCTGCTTACCTGGGCTCACTCCTCTTCCTTCATGGGTCATCCTGGGGTTCTAAAGACTCTCAAGTTTATTCAACAGTCTTATTGGTGGCCACGTCTCAAAGCCGATGTCCAAGAGTTTATAGCAGCATGTCCTAAATGTGCCCAACATAAGAGTCCAAGAAGTTCTCCACCAGGTTTGTTACATCCACTATCCATACCCAAACAACCATGGACTCATATCTCAATGGATTTCGTGACCGATCTACCTCCATCAAAAGGGCGAAATACCATTTGGGTGATAGTGGATCGATTTTCGAAAATGGCACATTTCATTCCATTAACTGGGTTACCATCAGCCCCTTTACTAGCCAGATTGTTCATCTCTGAAATCTTCAAGTTGCATGGCCTTCCTCGAGAAATTGTTTCTGATCGGGGAACACAGTTTGTGGCCAAGTTTTGGAGGTCGCTTTGTTCATCTTTAAATGTCAAGTTGAACTTTTCTTCTGCATATCATCCTCAGACAGATGGACAAACTGAGAGAGTCAACCAAGACCTTGAAACATTTCTCCGGCTATATATATCGTCCTCACAGGATGACTGGGTTGACTACCTTCCATTGGCAGAATTTGCTCATAATAATCTCTTCCATTCATCTTCAGAATCTACGCCCTTTTATATTAACTTCGGCTTTCATCCTCGTGTGCCAGAGTTTCATCCATTGCCAGCCCTAGAGGTCCCAGCGGCAGATCAAGAGCTTCAACGTCTATCTAGCATCTGGAGTTGTGTACGTAAGTCCTTGGTCAAAACTTCCGCTCGTTATAAATCTTTTGCAGATAAAAAACGTAAAGCTGTACCGAATTACAAAGTGGGAGACCAAGTTTGGATTTCTACGCGCAATCTCAAGTTCAAAGTTCCTTCTAAGAAATTTGCTCCCAGGTTTATTGGTCCATTTCCCATTGTAAAGGTACTCAACCCTGTGTCATACAAAGTCAAGCTGCCACCGTCTTTGAGAATTCCTAACGCCTTTCATACATCTTTACTGAAGCCTTTGATTCTCAATAAGTTCCGTACTACCCAGTCCAAATCTCCTAAAGTTCACTCTTTGCAGAATGAGGAATTTGAAGTTAAAGAGATTGTGGACTCACGTTCCCGATATGGACGTTTACAGTTTCTGGTCGACTGGAAGGGTTACGGCCCGGAGGAGAGATCCTGGGTTTTCTCTGAAGATGTTCATGCTCCAAGACTGGTACAGAAATACTTCTTCAAAAATCCTGACAAGGTTCAAAGGTGTTCGGAGACCACCCGTAGAAGAGGGGGTACTGTCACGAACCGGTCTCTCACCTTTGCGGGTTCTGGGGTTCATCCGTTGCCAGTGCGGTTGCTCGCGGTGCTGTGCGCCCGTGTGGGGACACGGCGTGATCAATGGCACAGGTAATGCAGAGTCTGGGAACTGTGAGTGCGGGGACCAAATGGCCTAAGGCACTGCGGTGTGTCTGCTGTATAGGAGGTGGCCATGTTGGAGACCAAATAGCTAATACTGAGCACTTGTGAAAACACCTGTGGGCAGGTGTAAGCCAATCCCGTGCTTGTGCTGCCTTTAAGTAGGCTGGGATTATGTCACTCTGGGCCAGTGCTTTGTTGTATCAAAGCTGTGCTCTAGCTGTGAACTCTCTCCGTGCATTCCTGTGTGATTCCCGTGGTCCAGATATCGCCTCCGTTCCCAGAGGTCCGTTTTGCAGCCTTCACTGCCAAAGATCTACCGGCTCTCCATTGTGCTATCAGTCAATTGCACACCTATTGGAAACACTTGGATTCCCAGTGTCCTGCATGAGGTTACCTTGTCTGTCTGCCTATCATGCAAAGTCTGGAGGATTCCAATTCCCTCAGCTGTTCGTTTGTTCAACTCTGCATTTAACCCATTCATCACCTCGCCATCTACTACAGTTTCACAGTGATCTCCGGAACCCGCAAGTAACCCAATTCAGTACTTTTTCTATGTTGTCATTACAAGGATAATTCTTCACAGTCTCTCAGTTGACTCTTAAAACTCCATTGCAAATTCTTACAGTTAATTCTCCATGTCTGCATTAACCAGTTAAACACAGTCTGCAGTTCAGCATCAAAGCCTGTTTATATTTGGACAATTCAACATTTATTCTTCAGCTTGTTTTTGCATATGTTTCCATGAACATTTCTTTTATTTATTTCTGAGTTTTCTCTTGCATATTATTTCTGTCATTCCTGCAATACTTCAGTATAATGATGATTAACAACTAGTCATTTAACTCCTTACTGAATTGTTACTTTAATAAATATATGAAACGGAACTTCCTTCGTCCTCCCTGTTTTCTTCATACCCCAGCACCTACCCCTGTGGTTGGTTCCAGGTTAACGGATTCACAAAAACACCCGGACCTGACAGCTTTCTCTCTTCCTCTGGTGATTGCTAGACTTGGCAAATACATTTGAAGAAACCACTAACTCTCCTTGGTATAATATTAATGATGGCTGTAAAAATTTACCATTAACTATGTAATGACACTGGTTTGTAGGGGTCTCGTCATCCACATCCCCACCCCCTTTTCCCCCTCCTTCCCTCTCACCCCTTTTCCTCCTTCCTTTTCTTTGTGTTTTTTTATAGTATTTGAGATATTATAGGATTTATTTGCATATTGTATGATGTTTTTTTCTGTCCTATTGAATTATGTTTACTAGCTGAACCAATATATAATATTCACCACAGAAGACAATGACAGAGACAACGGAAATCTTATGTAGATATATTGCAAAGAACTCTTTATTCATCAAAATATTTTTTCAGCTTTGAATATTATCTTTTGTATTTCTCTGGAACGTCTATAACTCTGGATACCTACTACTTTATTCTTTTGTAATATTCTGTATATTTTTGTATTGCTCCAAATGGTATTGAAACCATTGTGCTTTATTGTTCATGTCAGCACATTATCTATATGCCTGTATGTTCTAATTTTGAAAAATGCAATAAAAATGTGTTTAAAAAAAAAAGAGAGAAAGAAATATAGTGGAGAGAGATGAAGTACCAATCAATCAGTGCCTGTCATTTTACAGACTGTGCTTGTAAAATGATAGAAGTTGATTGGTTGGTACTTTGGGGGTACTTTGGGGTATATCCAATTAGGGTCAAAAACTGCCGTCTGTCGAAAAGACGGCAGTTTTCGACTTTTAAGGTCGAATAGTGATTCGACCTATTCAGTCCCATCAGTTTTTATTCGACAAGTCGTGGAATTCGACTTGTCGAATAGTACGTGAATCGGCAGTATAGCTGCCGATTCACGTACTTTTGAGTGAAACGGGGCTAAATTCGACAGGATTTGGCCCCGTTTCCGACCATGTCGGACTGAGATGTGGGACCCAAAGGAGGAGGGGGGGGGGGGCACGGGGAGGGGGGGAACAGCCGCAGGGCATACAGGGGAAAGAAGCGCTGCAGCAGGATGTCTCACAGCCGCGCCGCTCACGGCAGTGTCCACCCGGCTCCATCAAGTGAGGTCACGCTTGCTGGAGCCGGGTGGACACTGCCGTGAGGTCTGGCGGCTGTGAGACAACCTCCTGCAGCGCTACTGTATCGCTGCTCTCCTCCGTCTGCCCGCGGCTGTCCCCGCTGGTCTCCCTGCGGCTCCCCCCCCCTCCTCTTCCTCTGGGTCCCTCATCTCAATTCGACTTTTTAAAAGTCGAATTGAGATGAGATTGAATAGGGGTTGTCGGATCCATTCCAACAAATGCATGTCGGAATGGATCCGACCCTAATTGAATAAACCCCTTTATCTCTCTCCACATTCTCTCTCCAAAACTTGATAAGTTGTGTAAATAGAGTGATATGATGGAAAGGTGCCAGGGAATGGCATGAGAAAGCAAGAGTGAGAGAGAAGATGGGGCCCAAAATCATTAACTTGCATAGAGCTCTATGGCCTGTAACAAGAGCAGATAAACTGCCAACCAATCAGCTCCTAATTGTCATTTTTCAAACACAGCCTGTAACATGGCGGTTAGGAGATGATTTTCTGGGACTTTATTCCTCTCCATTTTATCACTCTCCAAGAGTTAGTACATCTGGCTGTGATTGCAACACAGTGCTAGTGAGGCCAGCACAAGTATTTCCACGAGGCGTTATATGACACAAGCTGTGTGAAAAGACAGCATTGTTTAGGAGGCCAAGTTTCACATGTACAAGCAGCAGTACATGGTGTACTGTTGTATATGGTATGGTTCTGAGAGCTCATAGCCGGAATATGCTGCTGAATGGGAGTTCATGAGAGTCATTGTAACAAGATACACTAAAGGAAAAACACTTCCAAATGATACATAAAGGCAGGGGGATGTGTGAAAAGACATGGTTACCAGGGCAACCGAGCCAGGGATAGTGACAGACTCAGGGGAGAGTGTGAGGCGGGCAAGCAAGCAAACATTTATATTTAGCTGCCTGAATCCTCAGTAAACAAAATTGGCAAATTATATTTAGAATGTGTGCAGCATAAATGTATGATCACAGGAAACACACAGTGGAGGAAATAGAGTCATTATTTACAATACTGTTTCACGCTGCCTTCAGGCAATGCCAGGTCACCCCCAGGGCACACATAGCTGGAGCATCCTCCATAACATTTTGCTACAGGGCTCGAGGATGTTTATTTGCCGCTGCCCCTGAGCTATCCGTGGAAAAATAATGTCTTTATTTTATGTTACTCAGTAGTGTTGAGGAAACAATGGAGGAGGAGACCAGGCAGGGACGGTGCTAGGGTGTTCGGCGCCCCTCTGCAAACTATAAATTTGCGCCTTCCCATATTCCTTTGGCGCGCGCCGGGAAATGGGGTGTGGTCTTACAAGTAAGAGGCATGGCCACACAATAGTACCCCCATTTAAAATTACGCCACAATGTAGCACAATCCTATTCACTTTATACGTAATGCCCCACCCGTAGTAGTAGCGTCCTTATGTGTAATGCCCCCCAGTAGTAGTAGCATCCTTATACATAATACCCCCCGAGTAGTCAGGGCCGAAACTAGGGGGGGGGCTAGGGGGGCAGGCGACCTGGGCGCCGGATTGGAGGGGGCGCCGAGACCCCCTAACACCCGCCGCGGCACTTTTAGACTTTGAAACCCCCTTCTCCCAAGTGCCCAGCTCGGGGGGCGGGGTTTCGCGGAATGACGCGATTGCGTCGTGACGTCACGGCGCAAACGCGTCATTCCGCGAAACCCCGCCGGAGGAGGGAGAAGGGGGAGCCGCGCAGACGAGGAGGGAGAGGCGGCTGAAGAGCGGCGAGAACCGCTTCAAATGTAAGTCAGCCCCTCTCCCTTCCTCTCTCTCTCTCTCTCTCTCTCTCCCTCCACCACCTGCCGCAATGTGTAAAATGGGGACCTGTGCCTGCTGTTTCAGATGTATTACACAAACACCTGCCGCAATCTGTAAAATGGGGACACTTTTTCCTGCCGCAATGTGTAAAATGGGGACACTTTTTCCTGCCGCAGTGTGTAAAATGGGGACACTTGCCAGCGTACTGTGTAAAATGGGGACCTGTGCCTGCCGCAATGTGTAAAATGGGGACACTTTTTCCTGCCGCAATGTGTAAAATGGGGACACTGTTTCCTGCCGCAATGTGTAAAATGGGGACACTTGCCAGCGTACTGTGTAAAATGGCGACCTGTGCCTGCCGCAATGTGTAAAATGGGGACACTTTTTCCTGCCGCAATGTGTAAAATGGGGACACTTTTTCCTGCCGCAATGTGTAAAATGGGGACACTTGCCAGCGTACTGTGTAAAATGGGGACACGTGCCTGCCGCAATGTGTAAAATGGGGACACTTTTTCCTGCCGCAATGTGTAAAATGGGGACACTTTTTCCTGCCGCAATGTGTAAAATGGGGACACCTGTCTGCCGCAATGTGTAAAATGGGGAATGGGGACACTTGCCTGTCGTACTGTGTAAAATGGGGACACTTTTTCCTGGATATGAAATTTATGTTAGAAAAGGCAATTTTTCAGGTAAAAAAGTTCTGAAAGAGATATATATATATATATATATATATATATATATATATATATATAAAAATAAATAATATTTTTATTCATTTATTTATTTATTTTAATTTTTTTTTTCTTTATTGTAAAAGAATTTTTTTTTTTCTTGTGGGGGGGGGGGGGGGGGGGGTCAAATGACTACCTTGCCCCGGGTGACAAAAATCCTAGTTTCGGCCCTGGAGTAGTAGTAGCATCCTTATACATAATGCCCCCCCAGTAGTAGTAGCATCCTTATACATAATGCCCTCCCAGTAGTAGTAGCATCCTTAAACATAATGGTGGTCATTCCGAGTTGTTCGCTCACTGCCGATTTTTGCAATGCAGCGATCAAGTGGAAAAATGGCAAAAATGCGCATGTGCATGGTACGCAGCGCGCATGCGCTAAGTACTTTCACACAAAACTTTGTAGATTTACACAAGCTCGAGCGACGTTTTTTCATCGCTCGAGTGATCGTAGTGTGATTGACAGGAAGTGGGTGTTTCTGGGCGGAAACTGGCCGTTTTCAGGGAGTGTGCTAAAAAACGCAGGTGTGCCAGGTAAAAACGCAGGAGTGGCTGGAGAAACGGGGGAGTGGCTGGCCGAACGCACGGCGTGTTTCTGACGTCAAACCAGGAACTAAACGGACTGAGGTGATCGCAGTCTAGGAGCTACTCAGAAACTGCAGGGAACTATTTAGTAGCAGTTCTGCTAATCGTTCGTTCGCTATTCTGCTAAGCTAAGATACACTCCCAGAGGGCGGCAGCCTAGCGTTTGCAATGCTGCTAAAAGCAGCTAGCGAGCGAACAACACGGAATGAGGGCCAAT
This sequence comes from Pseudophryne corroboree, assembly GCF_028390025.1. Classification (NCBI taxonomy): domain Eukaryota; kingdom Metazoa; phylum Chordata; class Amphibia; order Anura; family Myobatrachidae; genus Pseudophryne; species Pseudophryne corroboree. Next base: position 128,834,359 of record NC_086455.1, read on the forward strand.
GCACCCTCAGTAGTAGTAGCGTCCTTATACGTAGTGCACCCCCAGTAGTAGACGCGTCCTTATACGTAATACCCCCCCAGTAGTAGTAGCGTCCTTATACATAGTGCACCCCCCAGTAGAAGTGTCCTTATACGTAATTCTCCCCTAGTAGTAGTAGCGTCCTTATATGTAATGCGCTCCCAGTAGTAGTACCGTCCTTATACGTAGTGCACCCCCCAGTAGTAGTAGCTTGCTTATACATAATGCCTCCCAGTAGTAGCATCATTATACGTAATGCCGCCCCCAGTAGTAGTAGCATTGTTATACGTAATGCCCCCCAGTAATAGTAGCGTCCTTGTACATAATGCCCCCAAGTAGTAGTAGCTTCATTATACGTAATGTGCCCCCAATAGTAGTACCGTCCTTATACATAATGCCCCCCCGGTAGTAGTAGCGTCCTTATATGTAATGCCCCCCCAATAGTAGTAGCATCGTTATATGTAATGCCTCCCCCAGTAATAGAAGCGTCCTTATACGTAATGCCCCAGTAGTAGCGTCCTTATACGTAATGCCCCCCAGTAATAGTAGCGTCCTTATACGTAATGCCGCCCCTGTAGCAGTAGCGTCCTTACCTGTAACGGCCCCTTAGTAGTAGCGTCGTTATACGTAATGCCCCCCCTGTAGTAGTAGTGTACTTACATGTAATGCCTCCCCCAGTAGTAGCGTCCATAAAGCGTGCACACACAGACATACCTCACACACCCACACAATTCACACATATATACCCACCATATATACACACACAAACAAACACACCATGCACACTCCCCCCCCCCACCACACACACACACATACGCACACACACACACACACACACACACATACATACATTTCTCTCTCACCCTCCACTTACCAAGTCTGGCTGGCTGTCACTGCAGTGCTTACTCTCCCACTGTTCAGCTGCCTGGTCCAGTGTAGCTCCGCCCCTCTATACCGTGTAGCTCCGCCCCTCACCCCGTTGTAGCTACGCCTCCTTTTCTGGACCCGCACTGCACACAGCCGCTGTCACAGGTGATTGGGGGGGGGCTTTTCATGCTGCCGGCGCCGCTGCCTGTCAGCAGGCGGGACAGGACGGCGCAGCAGCAGGGAAGGGATGCAGAGCAGGGGGAGCGCCTCTCCATCCCAGCGCCTCCCTGCACTGCATCCCTTCGCTGAGTGGGTAGCGCCGGGCCTGAGACCAGGACTAATACTGGCCATACATTAGTACGACCAGCATAAGATCTGATTCCACAGCTGATTTCCCTTCAATCTCCCTGGGAGCCCCTGACACAAGATTTGGTTTTTATTTTACATATGATGAGCCATACGATCTATCGTATGATTGTACAGTATGCCTCACCTAAACACATGATCTCTGGAAAAAAAAAGTAATTTAAAAGGACGCTGATTACATGCACCATCGTACGATGCACCGTAAATGCATACAATGTGCATATTATTACGACGGATAATATGAGCTGCACATATGATCTGAGGATGCGACATTCGTAATCGTATGCAGAACACATATGATGCGTCAAAATCGTATATTCGTGTACAAGATCCCTCTAGTGTATGGCCAGCTTAAGAGGCATATTCATTCAAGATTTAAAAGCTCTAATGCCAGTGTATAGAGGGGTTTATTCATAGACCAGAGAAAAGCACTGATTTGCGGTAAAATTCTTGACATGCTACAGCGTTTGTGGGCCAGAGCAGGGGCAGCAAGGGGACAATTCTACAAAACAGTGGAGGGCCACCCCCATTTTACAGACTTCCTGGCCCTGGCTGAGCAGTTCCACTGGTCATTTTGACTAAGCATCGGCTTACTCAGATGGCCAAAGGCTGTGACCATCGCAACCAATGGTCACGATGGCGATCTGATGCTGCATTTTTCGGATGCATCACTCATATCGCAGATGCTGTTGGGGCGTCGTCATTTGTCCTCAGACACCTCCTCTAGTATTGGAATATTTTCTCATCGCTGCTGCATCCAAAGATGCAAGAGCAATGAAAATAGCATCCATCTCTGATTCAGGCCCTTTGTACCTTGTGCTTGTGGCCTTTTCACCTACTTCCCAGGTGCATTAACTCTTCTGAATATATGCCATTGGGTATCCGTTCAGATGGTCGACCATGTTATGGTCGACAGTCATTAGGTCGACCACTATTGGTCGACATTGACATGGTCGACATGGACACATGGTCGCCACATGAAAATGGTGGACACATGAAAAGGTCGACATGAGTTTTTTTACTTTTCTCTAACGTCCTAGTGGATGCTGGGGACTCCGAAAGGACCATGGGGAATAGCGGCTCCGCAGGAGACTGGGCACAAAGTAAAAGCTTTAGGACTAGCTGGTGTGCACTGGCTCCTCCCCCTATGACCCTCCTCCAAGCCTCAGTTAAGATTTTGTGCCCGAACGAGAAGGGTGCAATCTAGGTGGCTCTCCTGAGCTGCTTAGAGTAAAAGTTTAAATAGTTTTTTTATTTTCAGTGAGACCTGCTGGCAACAGGCTCACTGCATCGAGGGACTAAGGGGAGAAGAAGCGAACTCACCTGCGTGCAGAGTGGATTGGGCTTCTTAGGCTACTGGACATTAGCTCCAGAGGGACGATCACAGGTTCAGCCTGGATGGGTCCCGGAGCCGCGCCGCCGGCCCCCTTACAGAGCCAGAAGAGCGAAGAGGTCCGGAAAAATCGGCGGCAGAAGACGTTCCTGTCTTCAAATAAGGTAGCGCACAGCACCGCAGCTGTGCGCCATTGCTCTCAGCACACTTCACACTCCGGTCACTGAGGGTGCAGGGCGCTGGGGGGGAGCGCCCTGAGACACAATAAAACACGTTTTAAACCTTATATGGCTAAAGAAATGCATCACATATAGCTCCTGGGCTATATGGATGCATTTAACCCCTGCCAGTTTTCCTAAAAAAAGCGGGAGAAAAGGCCGCCGTGAAGGGGGCGGAGCCTATCTCCTCAGCACACAAGCGCCATTTTCCCTCACAGCTCCGCTGGAAGGACGGCTCCCTGACTCTCCCCTGCAGTCCTGCTACAGAAACAGGGTAAAACAAGAGAGGGGGGCACTATTTGGCAGTTAATATACATACAGCAGCTATAAAAGGGAGTAACACTTATATAAGGTTATCCCTATACAGATATAGCGCTCTGGTGTGTGCTGGCAAACTCTCCCTCTGTCTCCCCAAAGGGCTCGTGGGGTCCTGTCCTCTATCAGAGCATTCCCTGTGTGTGTGCTGGGTGTCGGTACGATTGTGTCGACATGTATGAGGAGGAAAATGATGTGGAAGCAGAGCAATTGCCTGTTTTAGTGATGTCACCCCCTAGGGAGTCGACACCTGACTGGATGGTCGTATTTAAGGAATTACGTGACAATGTCAGCACTTTGCAAAAAACTGTTGACGACATGAGACAGCCGGCAAATCAGTTAGTGCCTGTCCAGGCGTCTCAAACACCGTCAGGGGCTCTAAAGCGCCCGTTACCTCAGATGGTCGACACAGACCCAGACACGGATACTGACTCCAGTGTCGACGGTGAGGAGACAAACGTAATGTCCAGTAGGGCCACACGTTACATGATCACGGCAATGAAGGAGGCGTTGAACATTTCTGACACTACAAGTACCACAAAAAAGGGTATTATGTGGGGTGTGAAAAAACTACCCGTAGTTTTTCCTGAATCAGATGAATTGAATGAGGTGTGTGATAAAGCGTGGGTTTCCCCCGATAAAAAACTGCTGATTTCTAATAAATTATTGGCACTATACCCTTTCCCGCCAGAGGTTAGGGCGCGTTGGGAAACACCCCCTAGGGTAGATAAGGCGCTCACACGCTTATCAAAACAAGTGGCGTTACCGTCCCCTGATACGGCCGCCCTCAAGGAACCAGCTGATAGAAGGCTGGAAAATATCCTAAAAGGTATATACACACATACTGGTGTTATACTGCGACCAGCAATCGCCTCAGCCTGGATGTGCAGCGCTGGAGTGGCTTGGTCGGATTCCCTGACTGAAAATATTGATACCCTGGATAGGGACAGTATATTATTGACTATAGAGCATTTAAAGGATGCATTACTATATATGCGAGATGCACAGAGGGATATTTGCACCCTGGCATCAAGAGTAAGTGCGATGTCCATTTCTGCCAGAAGAGGGTTATGGACGCGACAGTGGTCAGGGGATGCGGATTCCAAACGACATATGGAAGTATTGCCGTATAAAGGGGAGGAGTTATTTGGGGTCGGTCTATCGGACCTGGTGGCCACGGCAACAGCTGGAAAATCCACCTTTTTACCCCAGGTCACCTCTCAGCAAAAAAAGACACCGTCTTTTCAAACTCAGTTCTTTCGTCCCCATAAGGGCAAGCGGGCAAAAGGCCACTCATTTCTGCCCCGGGGCAGAGGAAGGGGAAAAAGACTGCACCAGGCAGCCTCTTCCCAGGAGCAGAAGCCCTCCCCCGCTTCTGCCAAGTCTTCAGCATGACGCTGGGGCTTTACAAGCGGACTCAGGCACGGTGGGGGCCCGTCTCAAAAATTTCAACGCGCAGTGGGCTCACTCGCAAGTGGACCCCTGGATCCTGCAGGTAGTATCTCAGGGGTACAAATTGGAATTCGAGACGTCTCCCCCTCGCCGGTTCCTGAAGTCTGCTTTACCAACGTCTCCCCCCGACAGGGAGGCGGTATTGGAAGCTGTATTCCCAGCCGGTGATAATCAAGGTACCCCTCCTACAACAGGGAAAGGGGTATTATTCCACGCTGTTTGTGGTACCGAAGCCGGACGGCTCGGTAAGACCCATTTTAAATCTGAAATCCTTGAACACTTACATAAAAAGTTCAAGTTCAAGATGGAGTCACTCAGAGCAGTGATAGCGAACCTGGAAGAAGGGGACTTTATGGTGTCTCTGGACATCAAGGATGCTTACCTCCATGTCCCAATTTGCCCTTCTCACCAAGGGTACCTCAGGTTTGTGGTACAGAACTGTCACTATCAGTTTCAGACGCTGCCGTTTGGATTGTCCACGGCACCCCGGGTCTTTACCAAGGTAATGGCCGAAATGATGATTCTTCTTCGAAGAAAAGGCGTCTTAATTATCCCTTACTTGGACGATCTCCTGATAAGGGCAAGGTCCAGAGAACAGTTGGAGGTCGGAGTAGCACTATCTCAAGTAGTACTACGACAGCACGGATGGATTCTAAATATTCCAAAATCGCAGCTGATTCCGACGACACGTCTGCTGTTCCTAGGGATGATTCTGGACACAGTACAGAAAAAGGTGTTTCTCCCGGAGGAGAAAGCCAAGGAGTTATCCGACCTAGTCAGGAACCTCCTAAGACCAGGCCAAGTGTCAGTACATCAATGCACAAGGGTCCTGGGAAAGATGGTGGCTTCTTACGAAGCGATTCCATTCGGCAGATTCCACGCAAGAACTTTTCAGTGGGATCTGCTGGACAAATGGTCCGGATCGCATCTTCAAATGCATCAGCGGATAACCCTGTCTCCAAGGACAAGGGTGTCTCTCCTGTGGTGGTTACAGAGTGCTCATCTCCTAGAGGGCCGCAGATTCGGCATTCAGGATTGGGTCCTGGTGACCACGGATGCCAGCCTGAGAGGCTGGGGAGCAGTCACACAGGGAAGAAATTTCCAGGGCTTGTGGTCAAGCATGGAAACGTCACTTCACATAAATATCCTGGAACTAAGGGCCATTTACAATGCCCTAAGTCAGGCAAGACCTCTGCTTCAGGGTCAGCCGGTGTTGATCCAGTCGGACAACATCACGGCAGTCGCCCACGTAAACAGACAGGGCGGCACAAGAAGCAGGAGGGCAATGATGGAAGTGGCAAGGATTCTTCGCTGGGCGGAGAATCATGTGATAGCACTGTCAGCAGTGTTCATTCCGGGAGTGGACAACTGGGAAGCAGACTTCCTCAGCAGACACGATCTTCACCCGGGGGAGTGGGGACTTCACCCAGAAGTCTTCCACATGATTGTGAACCGTTGGGAAAAACCAAAGGTGGACATGATGGCGTCCCGCCTCAACAAAAAACTGGACAGATATTGCGCCAGGTCAAGGGACCCTCAGGCAATAGCTGTGGACGCTCTGGTAACACCGTGGGTGTACCAGTCAGTGTATGTGTTCCCTCCTCTTCCTCTCATACCAAAAGTACTGAGAATCATAAGAAGGAGAGGAGTAAAGACTATACTAGTGGCTCCGGATTGGCCAAGAAGGACTTGGTACCCGGAAATTCAAGAGATGCTCACGGAAGACCCGTGGCCTCTACCTCTAAGAAAGGACCTGCTCCAGCAGGGACCATGTCTGTTCCAAGACTTACCGCGGCTGCGTTTGACGGCATGGCGGTTGAACGCCGGATCCTGAAGGAAAAAGGCATTCCGGATGAAGTCATCCCTACCCTGATCAAAGCCAGGAAGGATGTAACCATACAACATTATCACCGTATTTGGCGAAAATATGTTGCGTGGTGCGAGGCCAGGAAGGCCCCTACAGAGGAATTTCAACTGGGTCGTTTCCTGCATTTCCTGCAAACAGGACTGTCTATGGGCCTCAAATTAGGGTCCATTAAGGTTCAAATTTCGGCCCTGTCAATATTCTTCCAAAAAGAACTGGCTTCTGTTCCTGAAGTTCAGACGTTTGTCAAGGGAGTACTGCATATACAGCCTCCTTTTGTGCCTCCAGTGGCACCTTGGGATCTCAATGTAGTTTTGGGATTCCTAAAATCACATTGGTTTGAACCACTCACCACTGTGGACTTAAAATATCTCACATGGAAAGTGGTAATGCTGTTAGCCCTGGCTTCAGCCAGGCGTGTCTCAGAATTGGCGGCTTTATCCTATAAAAGCCCTTACCTAATTTTTCATACGGACAGGGCAGAATTGAGGACTCGTCCTCAAATTCTTCCTAAGGTGGTTTCAGCATTTCACTTAAACCAGCCTATTGTGGTGCCTGCGGCTACTAGGGACTTGAAGGATTCCAAGTTGCTGGACGTAGTCAGGGCCCTAAAAAAATATATGTTTCCAGGACGGCTGGAGTCAGAAAATCTGATTCGCTGTTTATCCTGTATGCACCCAACAAGCTGGGTGCTCCTGCTTCTAAGCAGACGATTGCTCGTTGGATTTGTAGTACAATTCAGCTTGCACATTCTGTGGCAGGCCTGCCACAGCCAAAATCTGTAAAAGCCCATTCCACACGGAAAGTGGGCTCATCTTGGGCGGCTGCCCGAGGGGTCTCGGCTTTACAACTTTGCCGAGCAGCTACTTGGTCAGGGGCAAACACGTTTGCTAAATTCTACAAATTTGATACCCTGGCTGAGGAGGACCTGGAGTTCTCTCATTCGGTGCTGCAGAGTCATCCGCACTCTCCCGCCCGTTTGGGAGCTTTGGTATAATCCCCATGGTCCTTTCGGAGTCCCCAGCATCCACTAGGACGTTAGAGAAAATAAGAATTTACTTACCGATAATTCTATTTCTCATAGTCCGTAGTGGATGCTGGGCGCCGATCCCAAGTGCGGATTGTCTGCATTACTTGTACATAGTTATTGTTACAAAAATCGGGTTATTGTTGTTGTGAGCCATCTTTTCAGAGGCTCCTTCTGTTATCATGCTGTTAACTGGGTTCAGATCACAAGTTGTACGGTGTGATTGGTGTGGCTGGTATGAGTCTTACCCGGGATTCAAAATCCTTCCTTATTGTGTACGCTCGTCCGGGCACAGTATCCTAACTGAGGCTTGGAGGAGGGTCATAGGGGGAGGAGCCAGTGCACACCAGCTAGTCCTAAAGCTTTTACTTTGTGCCCAGTCTCCTGCGGAGCCGCTATTCCCCATGGTCCTTTCGGAGTCCCCAGCATCCACTACGGACTATGAGAAATAGAATTATCGGTAAGTAAATTCTTATTTTTTTTCTTTTGGGGAACTTTTCCATACTTTATGATCCACGTGGACTACGATTGGAACGGAGCGAAGCGAAGGCACCATGCCCGAAGCATGGCGAGCGAAGCGAGCCATGCGAGGGGACGCGGTGCACTAATTGGGGTTCTCAGTCACTTTTCCCAAAAAACGACACAAAAAGTAAAAAAAACTCATGTCGACCATGTGTCAACCTTTCATGTGTCGACCATTTTCATGTGTCGACCATGTGTCCATGTCGACCATGTCAATGTCGACCAATAGTGGTCGACCTAACGACTGTCGACCATAACATGGTCGACCATTCATACCGGAACCATGCCATTGATGACCCATGTTAACTTTTCCATCTATATAATAATCTAATAGGTCTGTCCCATCTCCAAGATGCGTGCACCCCTCCAATGGCTCTCACTACTAGAGAAACGGGACAGACCCTAGCCTATCCGGAGTGGATGAGGACCCACAGGGAATGTGTAAGTATGCAGTCATGAGAAGAATTTGTCTGGACAGAGTGAGAGAGCAGCAGACAGAACAGAGTTATGTGCCGCAGCTATCTCCATTGTGCATATTCTGGACTCCTAGGGTGGTAATCAATTCTTTCCACCCCCTTCCACACCCATTCTGTTTCTGAAGAGGGGCATGGTATCATCATTTCAGCTCCCTACCCCCGGGGTAGCAAGGCGCCAAACCCTTTACGCAGCTAAACTTTATTACTACGGGCGCGATAACGGGGATCATTTTAGAAAGGAGATTGGGCATGATATATACTGTCATTTGGGGTGGTATTCAGTATGCCGGCTGTTGGGATCCCGGCGCTCAGTATACCGGCGCAGGAATCTCGACACCCGGCATACCGACAACTATTCTCCCTCATGGGGGTCCACGACCCCAATGGAGGAAGAATAAACACTGTGCCCGCATCGTGGCGTGCGCAGCGAGCCCACAAGGGGCTCATTTGCGCTCGCCCAGCTGCCGGCAGTCAGGATCCCGACGCCGGTATGCTGGGCGCCGGGATCCTGACCGCCGGCATAACATACTACACCCATAATTTGAATATCGCCCCTAGTGTTTAACTGATGTCAGCATACTAGGACTCACAGTATTTGCCTTGGGTCTACAATATATTGTATCTTCAGCATTGCCAAATATTCTGATTGTCTGCAATTATAAATACAGTATTCTGCATCAGTTGAGACTGTATTTCTTCTCCCGGAATAAATACCATTGTATGAATATTACTTTTCTGTTACTTCCTGTGCAACCGCTCCCAAGGGGGTTCATAACAGTATTTCCCCGCTATCCCTAACTATCCCCTTAGTGCCTAACCCTATCCCTCCTGCCGGCGTCCAACCCTAATCGTTGGCATCTTCAGAATGTCAGCATGTAAAATGCTGACATAGTGAACATGTTGACCTTCTGAGGATGTCAACATGGTGGTTTGACAGAAAAAAAGAAAATTCAAGTGCACATTCTAAGCACTAAGAATATTGATATTTAAAACAATTATGGTCAATTTTAATTGAGTACAAATTAGGTTCTTAGTACATATTTGGCCAAAAATGCTTGCCCATCTACCACATCAAGGTGAACCGCATCAGATGGGTCACTAACATGCCTAATACTAAAACATATTAATTTATTACCTAGAATAGTGTCCGTACTAGTACAGGTTGAGTCTCCCATATCCAAAATGCTTGGGACCAGAAGTACAGTATTTTGGATATTAGATTTCTACATATTTTGGAATATATGCACACCATAATGAGATATCCTGGGGATAAGTCTAAACACAGAATACATTTATGTTTAATATACATAGCCTGTATAATTTTATACAGTAGTTTTAATAATATTATGCAGTAAACTGTATACACAGAACCATCAGAAAGCAAAGGTATCACTATTTCAGTCACACTAAACCTTGGGGTGGGGGGGTTTGGGCTGCACTGCACACCCTAATTTGAAACATAATAATCGACGTTGTTGTGTCGTTTATGAATGTGTAGATGGTTACTGTTGTCGACCTTCTAACCGTGGATACTGATCACGGAAAGAGATATGTGGCAAACCACAAGATTGTACACTCAGTTTAAAATGAGCCTACTCCCTCTCTAGCCACCTGAAAGTAAAAAGTGAATACATATTTCACAAGAGGAAACAAATGTTTAAAAACATGGGTGTGAAGTATACTTGGTGTACACCAAGTGCATATGCTTCAGTCCTGCGCGCTTCTTATTATAATTTAAACTGCATTTGTTCTAAATTGTATCTTGGTTATACCCTTTTCCAACAGAAATGTCTGAAAATCCCGACATTTATGTGCCGGGTAGATTTGCCAGTCCCTGCCTGACCTCTCTTTCACGCGGGGAAGCAAATTATTGGGTCAAACATATCTACGTGGTAATTTGCAGATCAACACGGGTATTTCGTCTGTGTGATAGGGTCAACCCGGGTCGAAATTCCCGGGACTCTGACTCTGGTAAATTCTGGATTTGACCCTTTCACACAGAAATAGGACCCGTGTTAATCGGCAAAATACCGGGTAGAACTGCTTCACCCAATAATTTGACTTTCTATCTGAAAAGGGTATTAGGGAATTTACACTATTGGACTCCTGTGTTTTAGGATACAATTGTGTTACATTCCATATCGACCTTACAAACTGCTACATAATAGAGAACCACTACCACTCGGGCTGTAGTTATGTGACTGGCGGCCAGGAGAACGGCGGTCACAATAATGACACCTACATCCTGCTGCCTCAAAATCCCGACAGTCACCATGCCAACTAGCAGGGATTATCCCCACTCATGGGTGTCCACGACACCCATAGAGTGGGAGTAGAACCTGTGGCGAGGTTCGTTGCACTCGCCATCCCCCACCACTACCACCACCACCATGGCATTCTAATTCCCGGGCTTCCGGCATCAGTATGGTGACCGACAGGATCCCACCGCCGGTCACACATACCCAATCCCTACCACTCCTATCCCATACACCACAGCACACTCCCTGCAGTCAGAGGTTCATACATTAAACACTTCTGCTCCTGAGGACCCACCTGCATGGCCACATGTACTCAGTAAACAGACTCCACTCTTCTATACTGTACATTAACTGTAGTTTATAAGGCTGTAGATTACACATAGTTTAAAAACATAGCTTATAAAGCTGTAGATTAGAATTTGATGGCAGCTAAGAACCTCTTGGCCAATCTAGTCTGCCTCCTTTTCTAACCAAATTGTTACCTCAAACCCTATTTGATCCTTATTTCTTGTTTCTCTGACGTCCTAGTGGATGCTGGGGACTCCGTAAGGACCATGGGGAATAGCGGCTCCGCAGGAGACTGGGCACAGCTAAGAAAGATTTAGGACTACCTGGTGTGCACTGGCTCCTCCCACTATGACCCTCCTCCAGACTTCAGTTAGAATCCTGTGCCCGGCTGAGCTGGATGCACACAAGGGGCTCTCCTGAGCTCCTAGAGAGAAAGTATATTTTAGGTTTTTTATTTTACAGTGAGATCTGCTGGCAACAGACTCACTGCAGCGAGGGACTAAGGGGAGAAGAAGCGAACCTACCTAACTGGTGGTAGCTTGGGCTTCTTAGGCTACTGGACACCATTAGCTCCAGAGGGATCGACCGCATGGAACCGGCCATTGGTGTTCGGTCCCGGAGCCGCGCCGCCGGCCCCCTTACAGAGCCAGAAGCAAGAAGAATCCGGAAAATCGGCGGCAGAAGACATCAGTCTTCACCAAGGTAGCGCACAGCACTGCAGCTGTGCGCCATTGCTCCTCATACACACTTCACACTCCGGTAACTGAGGGTGCAGGGCGCTGGGGGGGGGGCGCCCTGAGAAGCAATAAATACACCTTGGCTGGCAAATATATCACAATATATAGCCCCAGAGGCTATATATGTGATAAATACCCCTGCCAGAATCCATAAAAAACGGGAGAAAAGTCCGCCAAAAAAGGGGCGGAGCTATCTCCCTCAGCACACTGGCGCCATTTCTCCCTCACAGCTCCGCTGGAAGGAAGCTCCCTGGCTCTCCCCTGCAGTCTATACTACAGAAAAGGGTAAAAAAAGAGAGGGGGGGCACTAAATTTAGGCGCAATATACATATAGCAGCTATAAGGGGATATAATTTAGTTAATCTCTGATTTATATAGCGCTCTGGTGTGTGCTGGCATACTCTCTCTCTCTGTCTCCCCAAAGGGCTTTGTGGGGTCCTGTCTTCTGTCAGAGCATTCCCTGTGTGTGTGCGGTGTGTCGGTACGGCTGTGTCGACATGTTTGATGAGGAGACTTATGTGGAGGAGGAGCAGGTGCCTATAAATGTGTTGTCACCCCCTGCGGGGCAGACACCGGAGTGGATGGACTTGTGGAAGGAATTACGCGAAAGTGTCGACTCCTTACATAAAAAATTTGACGACATGCCAAATGCGGGGCAGCCAGCTTCTCAGCCCCGTGCCTGCCCAGACGTCTCAAAAGTCATCAGGGGCTCTAAAACGCCCACTACCTCAGATGGCAGACACAGATGTCGACACGGATACTGATACCAGTGTCGACGACGAAGAGACTAATGTAATGTCCAATAGGGCCACTCGTTATATGATTGAGGCAATGAAAAATGTTTTACACATTTCTGAGGTGACCCCAGGTACCACAAAAAAGGGTATTATGTTTGGGGAGAAAAAACTACCAGTAGTTTTTCCCCCTTCTGAAGAATTGAATGAAGCCGATAAAAAATTGGTAATTTCAAAAAAATTACTAATGGCGTACCCTTTCCTGCCAGAGGATAGGTCACGTTGGGAAACACCCCCTAGGGTGGATAAAGCACTTACGCGCTTATCAAAAAAGGTGGCACTGCCGTCCCAGGATACGGCCGCCCTAAAGGAACCTGCTGACAGAAAGCAGGAGGCTCTCCAGAAAGCTATATATACACACACTGGTATTATACTGAGACCAGCTATTGCCTCAGCATGGATGTGCAGTGCTGCAGCTGCATGGACAGACTCCCTGTCAGAAAACATTGACACCCTAGACAGGGACACTATATTGCTAAACGTAGAGCATATTAAAGACTCTGTCTTTTACATAAGAGATGCACAGAGGGATATTTGCCGGCTGGCATCAAAAATAAGTGCACGGTCCATTTGTGCCAGGAGAGGGTTATGGACCCGGCAGTGGACAGGTGATGCAGATTCTAAAGGGCACATGGAAGTTTTGCCTTATAAGGGTGAGGAGTTGTTCGGGGATGGTCTTTCAGACTTAGTGTCCACAGCAACAGCTGGGAAGTCAGCATTTTTGCCACATGTCCCCTCACAACCAAAGAGAGCACCGTATTATCAGGTGCAGTCCTTTCGCCCCCAAAAGAGCAGACGGGGTAGAGGCGCGTCCTTTCTGCCCAGAGGCAGAGGTAGGGGAAAAAAGCTGCAGCATACAGCCACTTCCCAGGAACAAAAGTCCTCCCCCGCTTCTTCTGCTAAGTCCGCCGCATGACGCTGGGGTTCAGCAGGCGGAGCCAGGTACGGTGGGGGGCCGTCTCAAAAACTTCAGCAATCAGTGGGCTCGCTCACAGGTAGATCCCTGGATCCTTCAAGTGGTATCTCAGGGGTACAGGCTGGAATTCGAGACATCCCCCCCCCCCCGCCGTTTCCTCAAATCTGCCTTACCAACGACTCCTTCAGAAAGGGAGGCTGTGTTAGAGGCAATTCACAAGCTGTATTCCCAGCAGGTGATAGTCAAGGTGCCCCTACTTCAACAAGGACGGGGTTACTATTCCACAATGTTTGTGGTACCGAAACCGGACGGTTCGGTGAGACCCATTTTAAATTTGAAATCCTTGAACACATATTTAAGAAAATTCAAGTTCAAGATGGAATCGCTCAGGGCGGTTATTGCAAGCCTGGAAGAGGGAGATTACATGGTATCTCTGGACATCAAGGATGCTTACCTGCATGTCCCCATTTACCATCCTCACCAGGAGTACCTCAGATTTGTGGTACAGGATTGTCATTACCAATTCCAGACGTTGCCGTTCGGCCTGTCCAAGGCACCGAGGGTATTTACCAAGGTAATGGCCGAAATGATGATACTCCTTCGGAAAAAGGGAGTTTTAATTATCCCATACTTGGACGATCTCCTGATAAGGGCGAGGTCCAGAGAGCAGTTGTTGGTCGGCGTAGCATTATCTCAGGAGGTGCTACACCAGCACGGTTGGATTCTGAATATTCCAAAGTCTCAGCTGGTTCCGGCGACACGTCTACTGTTCCTGGGGATGATTCTGGACACAGTCCAGAAAAAAGTGTTTCTCCCAGAGGAGAAAGCCAAGGAGCTGTCATCTCTAGTGAGAGGCCTCCTGAAACCAAAACAGGTGTCGGTGCATCATTGCACGCGAGTCCTGGGAAAGATGGTAGCTTCCTACGAAGCGATTCCATTCGGCAGGTTCCATGCCAGAACCTTTCAGTGGGACCTGTTGGACCAATGGTCCGGATCGCATCTTCAAATGCATCGGTTGATAACCCTGTCTCCAAGGACCAGGGTGTCTCTGCTGTGGTGGCTGCAGAGTGCTCATCTCAGAGAGGGCCGCAGATTCGGCATACAGGACTGGGTCCTGGTGACCACGGATGCCAGCCTTCGGGGCTGGGGTGCAGTCATACGGGGAAGAAACTTCCAAGGACTTTGGTCAAGTCAGGAGACTTCCCTACACATAAATGTTCTGGAACTGAGGGCCATTTACAATGCCCTAAGTCAAGCAAAGCCCCTGCTTCAAAACCAGCCGGTTCTGATCCAGTCAGACAACATCACGGCAGTTGCCCATGTAAATCGACAGGGCGGCACAAGAAGCAGGACGGCGATGGCAGAAGCCACAAGGATTCTCCGATGGGCGGAAAATCACGTGTTAGCACTGTCAGCAGTGTTCATTCCGGGAGTGGACAACTGGGAAGCAGACTTCCTCAGCAGGCACGACCTCCACCCGGGAGAGTGGGGACTTCATCCAGAAGTCTTCCAACTGATTGTAAACCGTTGGGAAAAGCCACAGGTGGACATGATGGCGTCCCGCTTAAACAAAAACATTCCTACGCTTATTAAAGCTAGAAAAGATGTAACCGTACAACATTATCACCGCATATGGCGAAAATATGTTGCGTGGTGTGAGGCCAGGAAGGCCCCAACGGAGGAATTCCAGCTAGGTCGATTTCTGCACTTCCTACAGTCAGGGGTGACTATGAGCCTAAAACTGGGTTCCATTAAGGTCCAGATTTCGGCTCTGTCGATTTTCTTCCAAAAAGAACTGGCTTCACTGCCTGAAGTTCAGACATTTGTCAAGGGAGTGCTGCATATTCAGCCTCCTTTTGTGCCTCCAGTGGCACCGTGGGACCTCATCGTGGTGTTGGGTTTCCTAAAGTCACATTGGTTTGAGCCACTCAAAACCATGGATTTAAAATATCTCACGTGGAAAGTGGTCATGCTTTTGGCCTTGGCTTCGGCAAGGCGTGTGTCAGAATTGGCGGCTTTGTCGTGTAAAAGCCCCTATTTGATTTTCCATATGGATAGGGCAGAATTGAGGACTCGTCCCCAGTTTCTTCCTAAGGTGGTATCAGCTTTTCACTTGAACCAACCTATCGTGGTGCCTGCGGCTACTAGGGACTTGGAGGACTCCAAGTTACTGGACGTAGTCAGGGCCTTGAAAATTTATGTTTCCAGGACGGCTGGAGTCAGGAAGACTGACTCGCTATTTATCCTGTATGCACCAAACAAGATGGGTGCTCCTGCTTCAAAGCAGACTATTGCTCGCTGGATTTGTAGCACAATTCAGCTTGCGCATTCGGTGGCTGGCCTGCCGCAGCCTAAATCTGTAAAAGCCTATTCCACGAGGAAAGTGGGCTCTTCTTGGGCGGCTGCCCGAGGGGTCTCGGCTTTACAACTTTGCCGAGCTGCTACTTGGTCAGGGGCAAACACGTTTGCAAAATTCTACAAATTTGATACCCTGGCTGAGGAGGACCTTGAGTTCTCTCATTCGGTGCTGCAGAGTCATCTGCACTCTCCCGCCCGTTTGGGAGCTTTGGTATAATCCCCATGGTCCTTACGGAGTCCCCAGCATCCACTAGGACGTCAGAGAAAATAAGATTTTACTCACCGGTAAATCTATTTCTCGTAGTCCGTAGTGGATGCTGGGCGCCCGTCCCAAGTGCGGACTGTCTGCAATACTTGTATATAGTTATTGTTAACAACAAGGGTTATTGTTGAGCCATCCTTTGAGAGGCTCTGTTGTGTTCATACTGTTAACTGGGTATATTATCACGAGTTATACGGTGTGATTGGTGTGGCTGGTATGAGTCTTACCCGGGATTCAAAATCCTTCCTTATTGTGTCAGCTCTTCCGGGCACAGTATCCTTACTGAAGTCTGGAGGAGGGTCATAGTGGGAGGAGCCAGTGCACACCAGGTAGTCCTAAATCTTTCTTAGCTGTGCCCAGTCTCCTGCGGAGCCGCTATTCCCCATGGTCCTTACAGAGTCCCCAGCATCCACTACGGACTACGAGAAATAGATTTACCGGTGAGTAAAATCTTATTTTTACAATATATTTTTATTCATTTTAAATTGAACAATACAAAGGAATAAAAACAACAAAAATAAATAAATGAAAGAACAGATGAAAACACATAGAATATATCGCTCTGCTGGCAAGACCAATGGCAAACATGTAAAATACTAAAAATAGCACAAGAATAGCATATTCACATAGACAAGAGTAATAGGAAAATTAAAAGGAAACGGAGAGGTGGGGGAGGGGAGGGAAACATGCTCGGGGTCGAAATAAAAAAAAAGTAATTGCATAGGAGGAGGAAGATTAACAGAGCTCTAACCATTCACAGAGGTGCACAGCAAGTATGGTCTATAAGAGAGAGAATACATTTAGAACAAAAGATCCACCTTAGGCCTAGGAGCAGTACTGGTGGAGTGAGGCTTCTCAAAGGCAAACCAAGGGCTCCATATTTGAATAAATCTGGTTAACGTATTACAAAAACAGGCTGTTATCTTTTTTATAGTGGCTAAGTGGCAAATCTTGTTAATAACTGCTTGGAGGGCAGGACAAGACACTTTCAACGAGAAGCTATATGGCAACTGGCTGCATTAAGGATCTGGGAGACAAGCTTATCCGAAAGTTTATACAAGGATGTTATAGGGAGTCCCAGAAGCAAGGACCATGGATCTCTCGTGATCGTAGAATCATACACCTTACTCACTAGAGCCTCCACCTCATCCCAGAAAACTACAATCTTTGGGCATGTCCACCAGGTATGTATGAAACTGCCCATCTCTCCGCACCTTCTCCAGCAGAGAGGGGGTGTAGAGCTAAATATTTTATTCAGTCTGGCAGGTACCATATACCAACGAAAATAAACCTTATAGGCATTTTCCTTGATTTGTGTGGAGATTGATGATTTAGAAACTCTTTCCCGAATTATGGACCAAGAGTCCTCCTCCAGGGGAGCCCCAAGATCAAATTCACATTGTAGCTCAAATTTTGGCTTGGGGGATTCTGTAGAATACAATAATAGGACATATATAGACAAGATCATACCTTTCGTGAGGGAGTTTTTCAAACAAAGTCGTTCCAAGGAGGTCTTTTAGGGAGGATGTACTGAACAGCGTAAGGATGTAACAAAATACTGTAGATTTTGTAGCTGTAGATCAGTAAAAACATTTACATCTGGAAAAGAGAACTTATTCTGTAAGTCACCTAGACTAATACAGGTGCCACAAATCTGATACCTCTAGCAGTCCAAGAGCCCAGGAGTAAATAATAGTTTGCCTCAAAGAGGAGTAAGAGAGGAAGGAGTAGAAAGGAGTTTAAACCTGCGTGTACACTGATCCCAAATAGTACAGGTGAAATTGTCTATGTGATGAGAGGAGACTGACAATGGATGGAGTCTTAAAGAGATCCCTAGTACAGAGGGAAGGAAACAAGCTTGCAAGCAGAGGTTTCTAATTCCACCCATCCCAGAGAGGCAGGACAAGCAAGCCATTAGCTACGGCCTGGCTAAGGTGTGCAGCCAAATAATATGATTTAACGTCTGGGAACGCCCGCCCTCAATTGGAAGTCTGTTCGCAGATTTAAAAAACTAGTTCTGGGGATCTTATTTTTCCAAACA
Source organism: Pseudophryne corroboree (assembly GCF_028390025.1). Lineage (NCBI taxonomy): Eukaryota > Metazoa > Chordata > Amphibia > Anura > Myobatrachidae > Pseudophryne > Pseudophryne corroboree. The sequence goes on from NC_086455.1 coordinate 128,852,471, forward strand.
ACTGCACAAACCATTTGTGAAGCTGGGAGAGAGCGTTGTGCGGTACACTAACTGGCAGTGTCTGAAATAAATAGAGAAAACGCAATAGGAGATTCATTTGGATAGCAATTATTCTACCTAACCAGGAGATAAAATAAGTCTACCATATGAACAGGTCCGCCTTAATAGAGGAGAGGATCTTAGGGTAGTTAGAGTAGTTAGGGTAAAGAGAACTATAAGTGCGAGTGAGATAGATTCCTATATATTTAATTTTATCTATCCTCCATGCAAAGTCATATTTAGATTTGAAAAGATCAAATTGCGAATGAGGCATATCTGTATTTTGATAATTGATCTTATAACCAGATATCGTGCCATAGGAAGCAAGGAGATCAAACAAACTGGGAAGCGACAGAAGACAGAGTGAGCAGGATTATTGTCGAACAATGATCCTTATTTCTTTGTAAGGATATCTTTGTCTATCCCAAGCATGTTTAAATTGCTCTACTGTCTTAGCCTCTATCACCTCTGATGGGAAGCTATTCCACTTGTCCTCTACCCTTTCTGTGAAGCAATTTTTCCTCTAGTTTCGTCTGAACCTGTGTCCCTCCAGTCTCAGTGCATGTCCTCGTATTCTATTACTTCTCTACATTTGAAGAATGTTTTCCTTCTGTACTTTGTTAAAATCCTTGACACATTTGAAATGTTCCCCCTTTCCCTTTTCCAAACTATATTAGATCTTTTTGGTCTTTCCAGGTAAGTTTAGTGATATAAGCCTTGCATCATTTTAGTTGCCCTTCTTTATACAGTCTCTAATGTATTATTATCCTTCTGTAGATATAGAATTGATCACATTCTGCTGCTGATTCCTCTCCCTATGCAACCAAGCATCTGACTAGCCTTCCTCATTGCTTTGTTACATTGCTTACCTGCCTTTAGGTCACCCGTAATAGTGACTCCTAGATCCCTTTCCTCCTCAGTAGTTTCCAGTATAGTGTCATTTAGACTATATTTAGCCTTTGGATTTTTGAGACCCAACTGCATGATTTAGCATTTTTTGGCATTAAACTGTATTTTCTACTTTCTTGACCATTCCTCTAGTCTACCTAGATCATCAGTCATTTGTTTTACCCCTCCTGGTGCATCTACCCTGTTGCACGCCTTTGTGTAATCTGCAGTAAGGCATACTTTTCCCTTCAATACCATTTGCAATGTCACCAATAAAGATATTAAATAGCACTGGTCCAAGTACAGATCCCTGGGGTACTCCACTGTTAATATTCTTCTCCTGTGAATGCACTCCATTTACTACAACTCTCTGTTTTCTGTCCTGCAACCATCTTATCCATTCAAACATCTTAGTATCCAGTCCCATGCCTTCAAGTTTATTTAACAGTCTGTGATGTGGTTCTTCAAAATAGTGAAATTTATTCAACAATTTTTAAGTTCCATTGTGGCCCTTTATATACACCAATATCTTGAAATTATGATGGGTATTTATCAAAGCTAGGAGAGAGATAAAGTACCAACCAATCAGATTCCGTCTTTTTATTTTTAATTGAGTGTTCATTACATTTTTATTTTTTTATCCCCCCCAAAAAAACACATTAAAACAGAAGATATGTGACATGCACGAGTAAACATATGCGATATACAATGAATAATTGTACAGGGCAGCGTTCAGAAATACAAGATACAATAGTATAATACCAAAAAACAGGATAAACATAGTGCTCTGCTTCAATTAACAATAAAATAGCAAGATCCCAAAGGCGCCATACTTAGGTATACTTGGATCCCTAAATTTCCATCCCCCAGTAAACTACCCTCATTAACTAACCCCCTTCCCCCCCCACACACACACACACACCCAATTGAAGGATAACAAAACACATAACAGACAAGGGCAATAGACTAATGACCTTTAGCTAGGCTAAGCCCAGCTCTGCCACATTATAAGAATACAGCATTCCTCCCATGCATAATAGTTAGTATTATACCAATGTACTGTATATACAGCACAGATAGGTGAATATTCAAACATTTTCAAATAGCCAGATATTTAAAATGAGCAAACATTAAAGCAAAATAATAGCTGCAAAAATATTACATATTAATTCGGCCAGGCTTCTTACAAGATTACAAAAAAAAACAGACCCGTCTCCACCCAAGGACACACAGAGAGGGACATAAAGTACTTGAATTATAAATCCAGAAACCTCCCATTCATCCAGCGACGTGCAGAAAAGTACATGAAGCTTTTGAATAAAGGATCTTGAAACTTCAACAACGCCAACAGAAATGTAGAACGGATCTTCAGAAAGCCCTCAATGGAGTCGAGACAACCAAGGACTGAAATCACATCCATGTCAGGAGTCATGTCAACACGTCCCTTGGGCAGGATAAATCCAAAAGTTGTGCTTGCATAGAAGACATGCAGTTGCAGAACTTGAATATACAGCTACCAAATCTACAAGGTTAATGAGGAGCTCCTGAGTGGAGGCATTAATTGCCTGAAGGATTTGCTGTACAGAGCTGGCCATCATTGTGGTATAAGTACCAGCTGAGAAGGAGACCAGTGGAAAGATGGTGGCTAGCACACCACCAGAGTTTACCAGCAGACTTCATTAAGAACATTAGCAGGAGGTATCAGGCAGATTACGGTGACAGCAAAGTAATAAAGCCACAGCAACAGTGCTGTGAAGCTGGCGAGACTTTATCCCAATCAGTTTCTGTCTTACATTTTACAGGTTGTGTTTGAAAAATGTCAGGAGCTGATTGCTTGGTACTTTATCTCTCACAATTTTATTCATCTCCATTATTTTTTCGATCGGCAAACTATAGCATGTAGATAGGAAATGCTGGGGGCCTTCAGGTGCAAGACACATGCCTTCGAAAATGGTCAGCGGTCAACTGCAGGCCAATCAAATGTCCTTACTTTGAACAGAATACAGGTTGAACCCGATGGGCATTTTGCCTCTTTTCAACCTCACTAACTATGTAACTATGTTTGAGCTGTAGAAACCGCCAGTTCAGATCTCAGGGTCTAAAGTAAGGGCCTAAAATTATCTGCAAACAAGTTGGAGAGGTTTTTATCCAGAACCACTCCAAGGTATTTGAGGCTAGAGGCATGCCAAGCAAATGCAAACAATTTTTTTAGTTAAGCCACAGAATGAGAGTGGGCTGTAAAGTTCACTGCAACAGATTTTGAATAGTTAACTTTAATGTTAGATAGAGTACCAAATTTCTGGAATTCGGACAGTAGATTAGGGACAGAGATGACTGGGTTGGAGAGTACTGCCAAAAGATCATCAGCAAATAAAGCTAATTTATAGTCCACTCCCTTGACCAGGAGACCCGTCACATTAGAATTGGAGTGAATTGCACATGCCAGGGCCCCCGTACAGAAAACAAAAATTAAAGGACATAAGGGGGATGCGGTTATGTGATCAGCAGTTATGTGACCGGCGGTCAGGCGACCGCCGGTCACTATACTGACGCCAGGATGCCGAACGGTGAACAGCCTGACGGTTGGCATGCTGACCAACAGGGACTATTCCTACTTGTGGGTGTCCACGACACCCATAGACTGGGAATAGAACCTGAGCCCGTCTGTAAATGCATTAAAGACCAGAAGCATTTTGGGGAGTAAAACAGCTCGAAAGGACTTGTAATACGTGATAGAGAAACCCCAGGCGCGGTTAATTCAAGGGCCTCCTCCAACTTGGTGAGGAAGAAAGGGAAGTCTAACCAGGACTTATTGTGATTGGAGAGAGTAGTGAAACCAACTTTGCAGATATTTAGCTGCCTGATCCTGGAAGGAGGCGATCTCTTCCAGGGATTTAGGGTCACGTAGATTATACAATTCAGTATAATAAGAATGGAAAGCTGACACAATATCGCGAGAAAGTGTACAAGTATCCCCAGTGGAATCTCTAATAGTCTGAATACAGAAAGAGGCTCTTTGTGCACGAAGGGCCCTAGCTAAGTAAAGATGGTTGATTCTGGTTTGGAGCATAAATATTAATGAAAGAGTATAATTGGCCATTCAGTGAACATTTAACTAAAAGCACTCTACCCTCTCCCATGACATTGGGGGCTATTCAGAGTTGATCGCAGTGTCCCAATGTTTGGAACTCTGCGCACACGCAGTAGATACAGTGCGCATGCGTGGGCTTTCATTATGCAATCATACCCCGGAAAGGATGCGACTGCATTATGATTGACAGGCGGCGGCCATTGGGGGGGGATGTGTAGCAGGATACACAGTTGCGTCATAGCTGTTTTCGTGGCCAACCGATGACACCATCTGCGTTTCCTGTGATCAGAAACATGGTGGCGGTGCGCCTGCGTACAGGCAGGTGTCAATCTCTATTTAAGGTTTTTGCTATGTGATCACTATTGATCACTATTTTAGCAAAAACTGCGACCAATGCTGAATACCCCCCTTTGTGCAAAATATCCTGAAATGTAAGTGACTTGGAGAACAAAATAGCCTCCGCCAATGTTTTGGCGCAACTAATTTTCTGTTATTGATGAGATTAGTTGCAGAACTCCACTATCAAACAGAATTGTTGAGCTGCTTAGTCATTAAAAATCATCTATTTAGCTCACCTCGGGCGGGATGTACTAAAGCAAAAATGCGGTAAAACCCCCGAAAACGGGGTTTTTACCGCATTTTCATATTTACTAACACCCTACCGCCGCGTTTTCGGCGTCCAGGGTATCGCCATCTCTGGATGGCGATACCCTATAGAAGCCTATGGGCTTCTTTTCGCCGACCGCCGCAACCCGTCGACACCGCCGCAGATGCCGACCCCCCTCCCCCCCAGCTTACCTTCCTCAATGATGCCCCGGACCCGGAAGGTAATCTCCTCCTCCCCCTAGCAACGCAGCCGGACGTCCTTCCGGCTGCAGGGGGGAGGAGGAGGCGCCGGGGGCAGCCTGCTGCTGCTACCCGGCATCAAGGCAGTGTGGGGACCCCATGGAGGTGACGGAGACCCTCTGCAGACCACCTAACAGGTATCGCGGGGGGCCTCCGTCACCGCATCGCGATGTTGATCGCATATGTTAGTACATACGCGATCAACATCGCTGCGGTAACCGGCGAGGTGCGGCGATGTATGTTAATACATCCCGCCCCTCATAAGGTATAATCTGGTATAAAAGGGGCGATCAAGATAAAGTGAACAAATCACAGTTGAGTGACTAAAGACCTCCAATGTATATCAGCCTTAAAGTTATTTGCATATGCAAAAATGTACTTATGTAATACTGTATATATTTTACACTTCTAGTGTGTGTGTTTAGTATTGATTATATGGCAGGGCAAGGAAATCATCCAGATTATACATGAAGGAATAGACTGAATACATTGTCAGGTAGATTGTGACACATGTCTGGAGAGGGAGAGCACCGCTGTATGTTCTGCATTTATTCCTGCAATTGGCGGTTAAAGTATCATTGAATTAAGACTGTGATCAGAAACAGAACATCATGTCATGTGGTAATTAGTTCAGGTACAGACTGGGTTACAATGATGGGATTGTTCCCATTCTCTGTAATATCCACTTCAGCAATGGCAATCATAAGTTCATAGAGTGTGCTGCTAATCAAGGGTACAGAAAGGGCATGTAAATAGTGGGCTAGTTATAGGTTAAGACATTGTGGGGATAATTTACTAAGCAGTGATAAGAGCGGAGAAGTGAGCCAGTGGAGAAATTGCCCCATCAACCAATCAGCAGCTCTGTATCATTTTATAGTATGCAAATTATAGATGTTACTTTAGTGCTGATTGATTGCCATGAGCAACTTCTCCACTGACTCACTTCTCCGCTCTTATCACTGCTTAGTAAATGTCCCCCTGTGTGTATAAGAGTGGTATAAGCCGAGGTTCTTTACAGAACAGAATATGAAGCAGTTAACAAGGATTTACACTGATTATGTGCTTATACAGTACAAACGTTCAAGTGCAAGCCTAGACCAAATACTTAGAATAAATAGCTCCAGACCTGTAACCAATAGCAACCAATGAAATACATGTTAAGAGCACTTTAGCAATACCCGATTTATTACTCTTGGTTACAGAGCTATTTGCTTTGTCATAATAAAGGACAAGATTTATTTTATTGGATGGCTTCTTCTGTCTCCTACATACAAATCTACAGGCGAACCGTTAGTTTATATCACTTTGTTCAGTTTAGGGGTCTCTTTTGTATCACCACTCTCCCCCTGATACACACCTTGTAGTAGTAGTAGAGACTTGGTTATTGCAAGGTGGGATACAAACCAATTTCCTTATCCAATCAATATCTAATTTGATGAGAATTTTGATCATGCCAAGTGATCAATATTAACATGGCGGTAGTAAATGCATTTGCCTTACACGAGCAAGCAGTATACTATATACTATGGTGGTCATTCCGAGTTGTTCGCTCGCAAGCTGCTTTTAGCAGCTTTGCACACGCTAAGCCGCCGCCTACTGGGAGTGAATCTTAGCTTATCAAAATTGCGAACGAAAGATTCGCAATATTGCGAAAAGACTTCTCTGAGTAGTTTCTGAGTAGCTTGAGACTTACTCTTCCAGTGCGATCAGTTCAGTGCTTGTCGTTCCTGGTTTGACGTCACAAACACACCCAGCGTTCACCCAGACACACCTCCGTTTCCCCAGCCACTCCCGCGTTTTTCCCAGAAACGGTAGCGTTTTTTCAAACACTCCCATAAAACGGCCAGTTTCCGCCCAGAAACACCCACTTCCTGTCAATCACACTCCGATCTCTAGAACGGAGAAAAAAACTCGTAATGCCGTGAGTAAAATACCAATCTTCATAGCAAATTTACTTGTCGCAGTGCGAACATTGCGCATGCGCAATTAGCGGAAAATCGCTGCGATGCAAAGAAAATTACCGAGCGAACAACTCGGAATGAGGGCCTATATGCATGCCTTCTGACATTTTAAGTGCCCAAGTTTGGACACACCTCCCCACATTGGGTTCAAGTCCACATCAATGTAGATGGTACCAAGCACTGGAAAATATCTAGCGCTTATGAATTCCTAGGCTGCTCCCAACTCATACTCTTTTCAGTTAAAAACACCCCTGTAAGTGCCACATGTGCTAGATGCACCTACCTCTGATGTGTGCTGCTCCCGTTTACCATGGTGATCATCAGGGACGGTTCTAGACCTTGTGGCGCCCAGGGCGAAAGTTTCCTTTGGCGCCCCCCCATTTGTCGTGTAAAATCGGGTTAGTGCGTGCTGAAGTTGTGTGCACAAATAGGGGCGTGGCTTCATAGGGAAGGAAGTGGCCACAGAATAGTACCGATTCACATTGCACAGCACAGCAGTGTCCGTTAGTCACATTACACCACCAGGTGTGCCCCCAGTAGTTATGCCACCAGTAGATATGCACCCTGCAGATGTGCCCCCAGTAGATATGCCCCCAGCAGCTGTGCCCCCAGTAGTTGTGCCCACTGTAGATATGCCCCCTGCAGATTTGCCCCATGTAGCTGTGCCCCCTGTTAATTTTTTTCCCCTTGTAGATTTGCCCCCAGTATATGTGCCCCCTGTAGATTTGCCCCCAGTAGATGTGCCCCCTGCCTATCCGGCTACAGACCCCCCTCCCCGGCAGATTGGTGGCTCTGACTGTGGAGCAGGGAAGCCCGGGGGCTGGCTGTTACCTGGGGACCGGGACCAGTGATACATACACCAGTGTCCTGAGCAGTGGGGGCACCCAGAGTGAGAAGCGGAGGGGAAAGTGGAGATACACACCGCCGAGAACACACCTGTGGGGCACTGACGGGGCAATGTAGCCACAGGTCGGTGGGAGAGGTCTGGAGGCCAGCGTCTGTGTCACTGAGCCAGGGAGCCGCAGTGGTGACAGGATCCCGGATCGGTGGTAACTAGATCCCACTCTCTGGCTCTGCCCGGTCCTCAGTGCGGGGATTCTTCCGCGATGCAGCTCTGTCCTCTTTCACTGCCTGCACCGGGGTCCTTATCACCAGCCGGGGTCTTCTCTGGTCCTGCTGCTCCTAGCGTCCTCTGATCTCCAGCCTTCCACAGCGGTTGAGGCTAGATCCAAGTGGCTTAAGGGACCTTTTCCGTCAGGTGGAGGAGCCACGACACAAGGGGGAAGAGCTACGCCAGCGGGACAGTTGCTCTAGTATCCACGCTACCAACTATTACCTAAAGTAACTGTGCCCGAAGCGTGGCGAGCGAAACGAGCCCGCGAGGGTACTATTCGGGTACCTTGTTCGGCCGTAGCTCCTCCCCCTGGTGACGGGTCTCCTCCCCTAGGTACGTCAGAAGGTCCCTTCTCCCACTCCGATATAGAATCAACCCTTCCACAGCAGGTGCAGGTCCTTGCTTTCTGGTGGCGGGTCTCTCCAGGGCCTATCGGCGCTGCGCTTCCCCGCCCTCCAGATCCTCCAGCTTTCCGCCAGCCGCAGAGACAGCCCCTCCACACCCGGGTCCTGCCTGTAACAGGGATAATGAAGATCGGGGGCTCGAGGCGGGGCTCTTCTCAGTGTCAGCTCCTCCCGTCTCTACAGCCGGGTCAGCGAACTGCAGAGGGCCGGGGTGCGGCTAGGCAGCTGGCAACTGCGAGTTGACTGCGGCCGCGCCCACAGGCCACAGCGCCCCGGCACAGGCACGGCTTGCCCGCACCTGGAGCTTCTCCTGGTGATCATGGACATTCATCTGACCTGCAGATCGGAATAAAAAATCTTATTTCTCTATCGTCCTAGTGGATGCTGGGGTTCCTGAAAGGACCATGGGGAATAGCGGCTCCGCAGGAGACAGGGCACAAAAGTAAAGCTTTCCGATCAGGTGGTGTGCACTGGCTCCTCCCCCTATGACCCTCCTCCAAGCCAGTTAGATTTTTGTGCCCGGCCGAGAAGGGTGCAATCTAGGTGGCTCTCCTAAAGAGCTGCTTAGAGAAAGTTTAGCTTAGGTTTTTTATTTTACAGTGAGTCCTGCTGGCAACAGGATCACTGCAACGAGGGACTTAGGGGAGAAGAAGTGAACTCACCTGCGTGCAGGATGGATTGGCTTCTTGGCTACTGGACATCAGCTCCAGAGGGACGATCACAGGTACAGCCTGGATGGTCACCGGAGCCTCGCCGCCGGCCCCCTTGCAGATGCTGAAACATGAAGAGGTCCAGAATCGGCGGCAGAAGACTCCTCAGTCTTCTAAAGGTAGCGCACAGCACTGCAGCTGTGCGCCATTTTCCTCTCAGCACACTTCACACGGCAGTCACTGAGGGTGCAGGGCGCTGGGAGGGGAGCGCCCTAGGAGGCAAATGAAAACCTATTTGGCTAAAAAAAATACCTCACATATAGCCTCCGGGGCTATATGGAGATATTTAACCCCTGCCAGAATACACTAAAGAGCGGGAGACGAGCCCGCCGTAAAAGGGGCGGGGCCTATCTCCTCAGCACACAGCGCCATTTTCCTTACACAGCTCCGCTGGTCAGGACGGCTCCCAGGTCTCTCCCCTGCACTGCACTACAGAAACAGGGTAAAACAAGAGAGGGGGGGCAAAATAGTGGCAAAAATTATATTATAAAAGCAGCTATACAGGGAGCACTTATTATAAGGCTATCCCTGTCATATATAGCGCTTTTGGTGTGTGCTGGCAAACTCTCCCTCTGTCTCCCCAAAGGGCTAGTGGGGTCCTGTCTTCGTTAAGAGCATTCCCTGTGTGTCTGCTGTGTGTCGGTACGTGTGTGTCGACATGTATGAGGACGATATTGGTGTGGAGGCGGAGCAATTGCCAAATATGGGGATGTCACCTCCTAGGGGGTCGACACCAGAATGGATGCCTTTATTTATGGAATTACGGGATAGTGTCAACACGCTAAAGCAGTCGTTTGTCGACATGAGACGGCCGGACAATCAGTTAGTGCCTGTCCAGGCGCCTCAAACACCGTCAGGGGCTGTAAAACGCCCTTTGCCTCAGTCGGTCGACACAGACCCAGACACAGGCACTGATTCCAGTGGCGACGGTGACGAATCAACCGTATTTTCCAGTAGGGCCACACGTTATATGATTTTGGCAATTGAAGGAGGCGTTACATTTAGCTGATACTACTGGTACCACTAAACAGGGTATTATGTGGGGTGTGAAAAAACTACCTATAGTTTTTCCTGAATCAGAAGAACTAAATGATGTATGTGATGAAGCGTGGGTTGCCCCCGATAAAAAGATGCTAATTTCAAAGAAGTTATTAGCTTTATACCCTTTCCCGTCAGAGGTTAGGGCGCGCTGGGAAACACCTCCTAGGGTGGATAAGGCGCTCACACGCTTATCTAAACAAGTGGCGTTACCCTCTCCTGAGACGGCCGCACTTAAAGATCCAACAGATAGGAGGATGGAAAATATCCAAAAAAGTATATACACACATACAGGTGTTATACTACGACCAGCTATAGCGTCAGCCTGGATGTGCAGTGCTGGAGTAGTTTGGTCAGAGTCCCTGATTGAAAATATTGATACCCTGGATAGGGACAATGTTTTACTGTCTTTAGAGCAAATAAAGGATGCATTTCTTTATATGCGTGATGCACAGAGGGATGTCTGCACACTGGCATCACGGGTAAGTGCTATGTCCATTTCGGCCAGAAGAAGTTTATGGACGCGACAGTGGTCAGGCGATGCGGACTCAAAACGGCATATGGAAGTTTTGCCGTATAAAGGGGAGGAGTTATTTGGAGTCGGTCTATCAGATTTGGTGGCCACGGCTACAGCCGGGAAATCCACCTTTTTACCTCAAGCTACTCCCCAACAGAAAAAGACACCGACTTTTCAACCGCAGTCCTTTCGTTCCTTTAAAAACAAGAGAGCAAAGGGATATTCATATCTGCCACGAGGCAGAGGAAGGGGGAAGAGACACCAACAGGCAGCTCCTTCCCAGGAACAGAAGCCCTCCCCCGCTTCTACAAAAGCCTCAGCATGACGCTGGGGCTTCTCAAGCGGACTCGGGGGCGGTGGGCGGTCGTCTCAAGCATTTCAGCGCGCAGTGGGCTCACTCGCAGGTAGATCCCTGGATCCTGCAGATAATATCTCAGGGGTACAGGTTGGAACTAGAGACAGATCCGCCTCGCCGTTTCCTGAAGTCTGCTTTACCAACGTCCCCCTCCGAAAGGGAGACGGTTTTGGAAGCCATTCACAAGCTGTACTCTCAGCAGGTGATAGTCAAGGTACCTCTTCTACAACAGGGAAAGGGGTATTATTCCACTCTATTTGTGGTACCGAAGCCGGACGGCTCGGTAAGACCTATTCTAAATCTGAAGTCCTTGAACCTGTACATAAAGAAGTTCAAGTTCAAAATGGAGTCACTCAGAGCAGTGATAGCGAACCTGGAAGAAGGGGACTTTATGGTGTCCTTGGACATCAAGGATGCGTACCTCCACGTTCCAATTTACCCCTCACACCAGGGGTACCTCAGGTTCGTTGTACAAAACTGTCACTATCAGTTTCAGACGCTGCCGTTCGGATTGTCCACGGCACCTCGGGTCTTTACAAAGGTAATGGCCGAGATGATGATTCTTCTTCGAAGAAAAGGCGTATTAATTATCCCATACTTGGACGATCTCCTAATAAGGGCAAGGTCCAGAGAACAGCTAGAGAGGGGATTAGCACTGTCTCAAGAAGTGCTAAAACAACACGGCTGGATTCTGAATATTCCAAAATCCCAGTTAATGCCGACAACTCGTCTGCTGTTCCTAGGGATGATTCTGGACACGGTTCAGAAAAAGGTTTTTCTCCCGGAGGAAAAAGCCAAGGAGTTGTCCGAGCTTGTCAGGAACCTCCTAAAACCAGGAAAGGTGTCTGTACATCAATGCACAAGAGTCCTGGGAAAAATGGTGGCTTCTTACGAAGCAATTCCATTCGGCAGATTCCATGCACGAATTTTCCAGAGGGATCTGTTAGACAAATGGTCAGGGTCGCATCTTCAGATGCACCAGCGGATAACCCTGTCTCCAAGGACAAGGGTATCTCTTCTGTGGTGGTTGCAGAGTGCTCATCTATTGGAGGGCCGCAGATTCGGCATACAGGATTGGATCCTGGTGACCACGGACGCCAGCCTGAGAGGCTGGGGAGCAGTCACACAAGGAAGAAACTTCCAGGGAGTGTGGACGAGCCTGGAAACGTCTCTTCACATAAACATTCTGGAACTAAGAGCAATCTACAATGCTCTAAGCCAGGCAGAACCTCTGCTTCAAGGAAAACCGGTGTTGATCCAGTCGGACAACATCACGGCAGTCGCCCATGTGAACAGACAGGGCGGCACAAGAAGCAGGAGTGCAATGGCAGAAGCTGCAAGGATTCTTCGCTGGGCAGAGAATCATGTGATAGCACTGTCAGCAGTGTTCATCCCGGGAGTGGACAACTGGGAAGCAGACTTCCTCAGCAGACACGACCTTCACCCGGGAGAGTGGGGACTTCATCCGGAAGTCTTCCACATGCTGGTAACCCGTTGGGAAAGACCAATGGTGGACATGATGGCGTCTCGCCTCAACAAAAAACTGGACAGGTATTGCGCCAGGTCAAGAGATCCGCAGGCAATAGCTGTGGACGCGCTGGTAACGCCTTGGGTGTACCAGTCGGTGTATGTGTTTCCTCCTCTGCCTCTCATACCAAAAGTATTGAGAATTATACGGCAAAGAGGCGTAAGAACGATACTAGTGGTTCCGGATTGGCCAAGAAGGACTTGGTACCCGGAACTTCAAGAGATGATCACGGAAGATCCGTGGCCTCTACCTCTAAGGAGGGACTTGCTTCAGCAGGGTCCCTGTCTGTTTCAAGACTTACCGCGGCTGCGTTTGACGGCATGGCGGTTGAACGCCGGATCCTAAAGGAAAAAGGCATGCCGGAAGAAGTCATTCCTACTTTGATTAAAGCAAGGAAGGAAGTAACCGTGCAACACTATCACCGCATTTGGCGAAGATATGTTGCGTGGTGCGAGGATCGGAGTGCTCCGACGGAGGAATTTCAACTGGGTCGATTCCTACATTTCCTGCAATCAGGATTGTCTATGGGTCTCAAATTGGGATCTATTAAGGTTCAAATTTCGGCCCTGTCGATTTTCTTTCAAAAAGAATTGGCTTCAGTTCCTGATGTCCAGACTTTTGTTAAGGGAGTGCTGCATATACAGCCTCCTGTGGTGCCTCCAGTGGCACCGTGGGATCTCAATGTGGTTTTGGAATTTCTAAAATCTCATTGGTTTGAACCACTAAAAAAGGTGGATTTAAAATATCTCACATGGAAAGTGACCATGTTACTAGCCCTGGCTTCGGCCAGGAGAGTGTCAGAACTGGCAGCTTTATCTTACAAAAGCCCATATCTGATTTTCCATTCGGACAGGGCAGAACTGCGGACTCGTCCGCATTTTCTCCCTAAGGTGGTGTCAGCATTTCATCTGAACCAGCCTATTGTAGTGCCTGCGGCTACAAGTGACTTGGAGGACTCCAAGTTACTGGACGTTGTCAGAGCATTAAAAATATATATTGCAAGGACAGCTGGAGTCAGAAAATCTGACTCGTTGTTTATATTGTATGCACCCAACAAGATGGGTGCTCCTGCGTCTAAGCAGACGATTGCTCGTTGGATCTGTAGCACAATCCAACTTGCACATTCTGTGGCAGGCCTGCCACAGCCTAAATCTGTAAAGGCCCACTCCACAAGGAAGGTGGGCTCATCTTGGGCGGCTGCCCGAGGGGTCTCGGCATTACAACTTTGCCGAGCAGCTACGTGGTCAGGGGAGAACACGTTTGTAAAATTTTACAAATTTGATACTCTGGCTAAGGAGGACCTGGAGTTCTCTCATTCGGTGCTGCAGAGTCATCCGCACTCTCCCGCCCGTTTGGGAGCTTTGGTATAATCCCCATGGTCCTTTCAGGAACCCCAGCATCCACTAGGACGATAGAGAAAATAAGAATTTACTTACCGATAATTCTATTTCTCGGAGTCCGTAGTGGATGCTGGGCGCCCATCCCAAGTGCGGATTATCTGCAATAATTGTACATAGTTATTGTTAACTAATTCGGGTTATTGTTAAGAAGCCATCTTTCAGAGGCTCCTCTGTTATCATACTGTTAACTGGTTTTGATCACAAGTTGTACGGTGTGATTGGTGTGGCTGGTATGAGTCTTACCCGGGATTCAAAATTCCTCCCTTATTGTGTACGCTCGTCCGGGCACAGTACCTAACTGGCTTGGAGGAGGGTCATAGGGGGAGGAGCCAGTGCACACCACCTGATCGGAAAGCTTTACTTTTGTGCCCTGTCTCCTGCGGAGCCGCTATTCCCCATGGTCCTTTCAGGAACCCCAGCATACACTACGGACTCCGAGAAATAGAATTATCGGTAAGTAAATTCTTATTTTTTTTACAGTGGAGAGCTCTACAACTGCTTTTAAATTAAGGCCAGGTTTGTTATTGTTTAGTACCTTTGTAAATCAGTTCTTCACATAGCTACTATAACTAAAATGCAGAAATACTTATAGCGAACATTTAAAGTATTCAAATGTAGAGCCTATTCTGGTGGACAGTATACAAAGCAGAATAAAATAAGCAATGTGTTAGTTGTTTTATTAAGGTACCTCTACAGTGGTGCATGCATGCGGGGGGGGGGGGGGGGGGGGGGTATGAGTACCTAGGGATCCATCCTGACTAACTGCACCACAATCGGCGTCGGCCCCTTGATCCCTCGCAATGTAATTACATGATTCACGAGTATCATTTTGGTTCCTCCCACTCCCATACACACAGTGAATCGTGGCATTATGCCGCGAGGGAGTGGCGCATAATTATGCGGTTTACCTGGCCCGACCCCCAACAAGAACAGCTGCATTGCTTCTTTTCTCTGAATGTAAGTTTGTGTGTGTATAAATATTTCTCTGACGTCCTAAGTGGATGCTGGGACTCCGTAAGGACCATGGGGATTAGCGGCTCCGCAGGAGACTGGGCACAACTAAAGAAAGCTTTAGGACTACCTGGTGTGCACTGGCCCCTCCCACTAAGACCCTCCTCCAGACCTCAGTTAGATTCTTGTGCCCGGCTGAGCTGGATGCACACTAGGGGCTCTCCTGAGCTCCTAGAAAGAAAGTATATTTTAGTTTTTTTATTTTACAGTGAGATCTGCTGGCAACAGACTCACTGCAGCGAGGGACTAAGGGGAGAAGAAGCGAACCTACCTAACTGGTGGTAGCTTGGGCTTCTTAGGCTACTGGACACCATTAGCTCCAGAGGGATCGACCGCATGGAACCGGCCATTGATGTTCGGTCCCGGAGCCGCGCCGCCGGCCCCCTTACAGAGCCAGAAGCAAGAAGTGTTCCGGAAAACCGGCGGCAGAAGACTTCAGTCTTCACCAAGGTAGCGCACAGCACTGCAGCTGTGCGCCATTGCTCCTCATGCACACCTCACACTCCGGTCACTGATGGGTGCAGGGCGCTGGGGGGGGGGCGCCCTGAGCAGCAATATAAACACCTTGCCTGGCAAAATCATCACAATATATAGCCCCAGAGGCTATATATGTGATAAATACCCCTGCCAGAATCCATAAAAAAGCGGGAGAAAAGTCAGCGAAAAAGGGGCGGAGCTATCTCCCTCAGCACACTGGCGCCATTTTCTCTTCACAGTGCAGCTGGAAGACAGCTCCCCAGGCTCTCCCCTGTAGTTTTCAGGCTCAAAGGGTTAAAAAGAGAGGGGGGGCACTAAATTTAGGCGCAATATTGTTTATACAAGCAGCTATTGGGGGAAAAATCACTCAGTTATAGTGTTAATCCCTGCATTATATAGCGCTCTGGTGTGTGCTGGCATACTCTCTCTCTGTCTCCCCAAAGGACTTTGTGGGGTCCTGTCCTCAGTCAGAGCATTCCCTGTGTGTGTGCTGTGTGTCGGTACGGCTGTGTCGACATGTGGGATGAGGAAGGTTACGTGGAGGTGGAGCAGAGGCCGATAAATGGGATGTCGCCCCCTGTGGGGCCAACACCAGAGTGGATGGATAGGTGGAAGGTATTAACCGACAATGTCAACTCCTTACATAGAAGGCTGGATGACGTAAAACAGCTGTGGGACAGCCGGCTTCTCAGCGCGCGCCTGCCCATGCGTCTCAAAGGCCATCAGGGGCTCAAAAAAGCGCCCGTTACCTCAGATGGCAGACACAGATGTCGACACGGAGTCTGACTCCAGTGTCGACGAGGTTGAGACATATACACAATCCACTAGGAACATCCGTTACATGATCTCGGCAATGAAAAATGTGTTACGCATTTCTGACATGAACCCAAGTACCACATAAAAGGGGTTTTATTTTTGGGGAGAAAAAGCAGCCAGTGTTTTGTTCCCCCATCAGATGAATGAATGAAGTGTGTAAAGTAGCGTGGGTTCCCCCGATAAGAAACTGGCAATTTCTAAAAAGTTACTGATGGCGTACCCTTTCCCGCCAGAGGATAGGTCACGTTGGGAGATATCCCTTAGGGTGGATAAGGCGCTCACACGTTTGTCAAAAAAGGTGGCACTGCCGTCTTAGGATACGGCCACCTTGAAGGAGCCTGCTGATAAAAAGCAGGAGGCTATCCTGAAGTCTGTATATACACACTCAGGTTATATACTGACACCTGCAATTGCCTCAGCATAAATAGTGCTGCTGCAGCGTGGTCTGATACCCAGTCAGATAATATTAATACTCTAAGACAGGGATAATAGTTTGCTAACATAGAGCATATTAAAGACGTCGTCTTAGATATAAAGGATGCACAGAGGGATATTTGCCGGCTGGCATCCAGAATTAATGCAATGTCCATTCTGCCAGGAGGGTATTAGAAACCCGGCAGTGGACAGGTGATGCTGCCTATAAAAGGCACATGGAGATTCTGCCTTATAAGGGTGAGGAATTGTTTGGGGGTGGTTTCTGGGACCTCATATCCACAGCAACAGCTGGGAAGAAATTTTTTTTACCTCAGGTTTCCTCACAGCCTAAGAAAGCACTGTATTTTCAGGTACAGTCCTTTCGGCTTCAGAAAAGCAAGCGGGTCAAAGGCGCTTCCTTTCTGCACAGAGACAAGCGAAGAAGGAAAAAGCTGCAACAGCAGCCAGTTCCCAGGATCAAAAATCTTCCCCCGCTTCCTCTGAGTCCACCGCATGACGTTGGGGCTCCACAGGTGGAGACAGGTGCGGTAGGGGCGCGTCTCGGGAACTTCAGGGACCAGTGGGCTTGCCCACAGGTGGATCCCTAGGTTCTGCAAATAGTATCACAGGGATACAGGCTGGAGTTCGAGGCGACTCACCCTCGCCGTTACCTCACATCAGCCTTGCCTGCTGCCCTCGGAGAAAGGTAGTACTGGCGGCAATTCACAAGCTGTACTTCCAGCAGGTGAAATCAAGGTACCCCTCCTTCAACAAGGCCGGGGTTACTATTCCAAAATGTTGTGGTACCGAAACCAGACGGTTCGGTGAGACCCATTCTAAAATTGAAAGCCTTGAACACTTATATACGAAGGTTCAAGTTCAAAATGGAATCGCTCAGGGCGATTATTGCAAGCCTGGAGAATTTCATGGTATCACTGGACATCAAGGATGCTTACCTGCATATCCCTATTTACCCTCTTCACCAGGAGTACCTCAAAATTGTGGTACAGGATTGTCATTACCAATTCCAGACGTTGCCGTTGGTCTGTCCCCGGCACCGAGGTATTTACCAAGGTAATGGCCGAAATAATTATCCCGTACTTGGACGATCTCCTTATAAAGGCGAGGTCCAGGGAGCAGTTGGGAAGTGCTACAACAGCACGGCTGGATTCTGAATATTCCAAAGTCGCAGCTGGTTCCTACGATGCGTCTACTGTTTCTGGGTATGGTTCTGGACACAGAACAGGATAAAAAGGGTTTCTCCCGGAGGAGAAGTCCAAGGAGTTGTCGTCTCTAGACAGAGACCTCCTAATACGTATACAGGTGTCGGTGCATCAATGCACGCGAGCCCTGGGAAGGATGGTAGCTTCTTACGAAGAAATTCCATTCGCCAGGTCCCATGCAAGGATTTTCCAGTGGGATCTGTTGGACAAGTGGTCCGGGTCCCATCTTCAGATGCATCGGCGGATAACCCTGTCTCCAAGGGCCAGGGTGTCGCTGTTGTGGTGGCTGCAGAGTGCTCATCTTCTAGGAGGCCGCAGATTCGGCATACAGGACTGGGTCCTGGTGACCACGGATGCCAGCCTTCGAGGCTGGGGGGAAGTCACACAGGGAAGAAACTTCCAAGGCTATGGAAAAGTCAGGAGACTTCCCTACACATAAATATTCTGGAACTAAGGGCCATTTACAATGCCCTAAGTCAGGCTAGACCCCTGCTTCAACACCGGCCGGTGCTGATCCAGTCAGACAACATCATGGCGGTCGCTCATGTAAACCGACAGGGCGGCACAAGAAGCAGGATGGCGATGGCAGAAGCCACAAGGATTCTCCGATGGGCGGAAAATCATGTGTTAGCACTGTCAGCAGTGTTCATTCCCGGAGTGGACAACTGAGAAGCAGACTTTCTCAGAAGACACGACCTCCACCCGGGAGAGTGGGGACTTCATCCAGAAGTTTTCCAAATGATTGTACACCGTTGGGAAAGGCCACAGGTGGACATGATGGCGTCCCGCCTCAACAAAAAGCTACAAAGATATTGCGCCAGGTCAAGGGACCCTCAGACGATAGCTGTGGACGCTCTGGTAACACCGTGGGTGTACCAGTCGGTGTATGTGTTCCCTTCTCTGCCTCTCTTACCCAGGGTAATGAGAATAATAAGAAGGAGAGGAGTAAGAACTATACTCATTGTTCCGGGTTGGCCAAGAAGAGCTTGGTAACCAGAACTCCAAGAAATGATCTCAGAGGACCCATGGCCTCTGCCGCTCAGACAGGACCTGCTGCAGCAGGGGGCCTGTCTGTTCCAAGACGTACCACGGCTGCGTTTGACGGCATGGCGGTTGAACGCCGGATCCTGAAGGAAAAGGGCATTCCGGAGGAAGTTATCCCTACGCTATTTAAAGCTAAGAAAGAAGTGAACGCAAACCATTATCACCGCATATGGTGGAAATATGTTGCGTGCTGTGAGGCCAGGAAGGCCCCAAAGGAGAAATTTCAGCTAGGTCGATTTCTGCACTTCCTACAGTCAGAGGTGACTATGGGGCTAAAATTGGGTTCCATGAAGGTCCAGATTTCGGCTCTATCGATTTTCTTCCAAAATAGAACTGGCTTCACTGCCTGACGTTCGGACTTTTGTTAAGGGAGTGCTGCATAGTCAGCCCCCGTTTGTGCCTCAAGTGGCACCGTGGGATCTCAACGTGGTGTTGGATTTCCTGAAGTCGCATTGGGTTGAGCCACTTAAATCCGTGGAGCTACAATACCTCACGTGGAAAGTGGTCATGCTGTGGGCCGTGGCGTCGGCCAGGCGTGTATCAGAATTGGCTGCTTTGTCATACAAAAGCCCTTATCTGTATTTTATATGGATAACGTGGTATTGAGGACTCGTTCCCAATTCCTTCCTAAGGTGGTATCAGTTTTTCATGTGAACCAACCTATTGTGGTGCCTGCGGCTACTTGGGACTTGGAGGATTCCAAGTTACTGGACGTAGTCAGGGCCCTGAAAAGTATATGTTTCCAGGACGGCTGGAGTCAGGAAAATTGACTCGCTATTTATCCTGTATGCACCCAACAGGCTGGGTGCTCCTGCTTCTAAGCAGACTATTGCTCGCTGGCTCTGTAGCACGATTCAACTTGCACATGCTGCGGCTGGACTGCCGCACCCTAACTCTGTAAAAGCCCATTCCACGAGGAAAGTGGGCTCTTCTTGGTCGGCTGCCAGAGGGGTCTCGGCTTTACAACTTTGCCGAGCTGTTACTTGGTCGGGTTCAAACATTTTTGCAACAGTCTACAAGTTTGATACCCTGGCTGAGGAGGACCTAGAGTTTGCTCATTCGGTGCTGCAGAGTCATCCGCACTCTCCCGCCCGTTTGGGAGCTTTGGTATAATCCCCATGGTCCTTACGGAGTCCCAGCATCCACTTAGGACGTCAGAGAAAATAAGATTTTACTCACCGGTAAATCTATTTCTCGTAGTCCGTAGTGGATGCTGGGCGCCCATCCCAAGTGCGGATTGTCTGCAATACTTGTTTATAGTTATTGCCTAACTAAAGGGTTATTGTGAGCCATCTGTTGAGAGGCTCAGTTATATTTCATACTGTTAACTGGGTATAGTATCACGAGTTATACGGTGTGATTGGTGTGGCTGGTATGAGTCTTACCCGGGATTCAAAATCCTTCCTATTTGTGTCAGCTCTTCCGGGCACAGTATCCTAACTGAGGTCTGGAGGAGGGTCTTAGTGGGAGGGGCCAGTGCACACCAGGTAGTCCTAAAGCTTTCTTTAGTTGTGCCCAGTCTCCTGCGGAGCCGCTAATCCCCATGGTCCTTACGGAGTCCCAGCATCCACTACGGACTACGAGAACTAGATTTACCGGTGAGTAAAATCTTATTATAAAGTGCATCCGGAAAGTATTCACAGCGCTTCACTGTGTGCACATTTTGGGGGTCATTCCGAGTTGTTCGCTCTGTATTTTTTTCTCGCAACGGAGCGATTAGTCGCTAATGCGCATGCGCAATGGCCGCAGTGCGACTGCGCCAAGTAAATTTGCTATGCAGTTAGGTATTTTACTCACGGCATTACGAGGTTTTTTCTTCGTTCTGGTGATCGTACTGTGATTGACAGGAAGTGGGTGTTTCTGGGCGGAAACTGGCCGTTCTCGATAAAACGCTACCGTTTCTGGGAAAAACGCGGGAGTGGCTGGAGAAACGGAGGAGTGTCTGGGCGAACGCTGGGTGTGTTTGTGACGTCAAACCAGGAACGACAAGCACTGAACTGATCGCAGATGCCGAGTAAGTGTGGAGCTACTCAGAAACTGCTAAGAAGTGTCTATTCGCAATTTTGCTAATCTTTCGTTCGCAATTTTGATAAGCTAAGATTCACTCCCAGTAGGCGGCGGCTTAGCGTGTGCAAAGCTGCTAAAAGCAGCTTGCGAGCGAACAACTGGGAATGACCTCCTTTGTTATGTTACAGCCCTATTCCAAAATGGCATAAATTTAATTTTTCCCTCAAAATTCTACACACACTACCCAATAGTGACAATGTGAAAAAAAATTTTTTTTAGATTTTTGCACATTTCTAAAAAAAAGAACAACTAAGAAATCACATGTACATAAGTATTCACAGCCTTTGCCATGAAGCTCAAAATTGAGCTCAGGTGCATCCTGTTTCCACTGATCATCCTTGAGATGTTCCTGCAGCTTAATTGGAGTTCACCTGTGGTAAATTCAGTTGATTGGACATGATTTGGAAAGACACACACCTGTCTATATAAGGTCCCACACTTGACAGTGCATGTCTGAGAAAAAAACAAGCATGAAGTCAAAGGAATTGTCTGTAGACCTCCAAGACAGGATTGTCTCGAAGGCACAAATCTGGGGAAGGGTACACAAAAATATCTGCTGCTTTGAAGAGCCCAATGAGCACAGTGGCCTCCATCATCCATAAATGGAGGAAGTTCAGAACCACCAGGACTGTTCCTAGAGCTGGCCGGCCGTCTAAACTGAGTGATCGGGGGAGAAGGGTCCTAGTCAGGGAGGTGACCAAGAACCTGATGGTCACTCTGTCAGAGCTTCAGCATTCCTCTGTGGAGAGAGGAGAACCTTCCAGAAGGACAACCATCTCTGCAGCAATCCACCAATCAGGCCTGTATGATTAAGTGACCAGACAGAAGCCACTCCTTAGTATGGCAGCCCGCCTGGAGTTTGCCAAAATGCACCTGAAGCACTCTCAGACCATAAGAAAAAAAATTCTCTGCTCTGATGAGACAAAGATTGAACTCTTTGGCGTGAATGCCAGGCGTTATGTTTGGAGGAAACCAGGCACCACTCATCACCAGGCTAATACTATCCCTACAGTGAAGCTTGGTGGTGGAAGCATCATGCTGGGGGGATGTTTTTCAGTGGCAGGAACTGGGAGACCAGACAGGATAGAGGGAAAGATGACGGCAGCAATGTAAAGAGACATCCTGGATGAAAACCTGTTCCAGAGCGCTCTTGACCTCAGATTGGGGTGACGAGTCGTTTTTCAACAGGAGAACGACCCTTAGCACACAGCCAAGATATCAAAGGAGTGGCTTCAGGACAAGTCTGTGAATGTCCTTGAGTGGCCCAGCCAGAGCCCAGACTTGAATCTGATCAAACATCTGATCAAACAATCTGATCATACATTCTGTCACTGTATGTATGTATGTATGTATGTATGTATGTATACATATTATAGAAGGTGAATGTATGTATGTATATATATTGTAGAAGGTGAATCTTGATTACAGGAGGGCACTTACTGTTTTCAAGCGTTAAGCTATTTATGCGGCTTGCATTATTACTGTGAACATTTAATTAGACCAAGTGGGTAACCACATAGGTGATGTACTTCTAGGTATGAAGACTGCATCTTGGAAAGCAACAAAAACATGTATGAAATTAACCAGTCATAAGTATCTGTATATAGTGTACATGGTTAAATGTATTACAATGCAAATTGTATGCTAGTTAGTGTAGAAAAATGACTGTCAGTTTAAATCCTCATAAACGCAATCTAATTTGTGCGTTGTATTACTGCTGACACATTTGTACAACACACCAAAAGGGTCTGAATGTGGAACCCCATACTTTGTCACAGTGGTAGGCAACCTTTGGCACTAGGGCCACAAGGTGACACTAGAGGAGTTTTTGAGTGGTGCCCAGAGGGTAAGTCCTTCTCCTCCTAGTTGTGCCCCTCCCCTGCTCTTCCACATTCTTTCCTGACTGAGGAGAACATTTTGGCATGCTGTATGCTCTGCAAACCCAAAGTGGCCCACATACCCACTAAGGATGGGTCTCTGGTGAGTGAACCCTGTCACAGTTAGTCCTGCTCACAGTCACATAACAGGACATTCTGAAGCAAGTCTTCGTCTCCAAGCTACAAATGATAGTAAAAGAAGTAAGTGCAGGGAAACCACTAACATTGTATTCATGTTGTAAATGTTGGTATATGTTGTAATGGTGGTGGCACTCTGGAAACTTTTTTGTCTTGTAATGTTGAACACCTGGCATCCAAAGAGAAAAACGTTGCCTATCCCTGCCTTGTTACATGAGTTTGGTGCACACATGACTTGTTACAGTGCCCAGTACCCATCCCCTGCATGTCTGTGCAGCTGTGAAAATCTTAAGGTCCCCATACGCTACTGCAACTTATCCGAGGCTTCAAGTCGCATAGGATTCCCTTGATCTTCTCCGGTAGCTTCCCGGGAGCCCTGGCACTGACGTTTCTATAATGGGTGCAGTGAGTCCAGAGTCCAGAGGGGGCCCCCACCGCACACACTGCACCCATTTGTAAAATACTTACCCCTCCGAAGTCCAGTGCCGGCATCCTCAGCGCCGCTAGAACACAGTGAAAATGGCCCAGCAGCCATTTTCACTGCGTTCTGCGCATGCGCAGTAGAGAGATCTCAGGGAAAATGGCCGCCGCACCATTTTCCCGGAGATCTGCGCATGCGCAGTAGAGTCTGAGCCCTCTAGTGCTCAGACTCTACGGCGCTCCGGGCAGAGAGGAGGCGGCCTGACGGAGGAGGCTGAACACGGGCCTCCTCCTCTCTTAAAACGCCCCTGAGCCCTGGCCTACAATTTGGTAGCAGAAACAAATTTATCAAGCGGCAACAAATCGCATGCGATATATCGTACTGCGTATACATTATACCTTCAAATTATCTGATGGGCTAGTCTATAGGGTGCTAGGGGACTGACCTAAATATGGATATATAAAGCAGACGCCACTTACTCTGTGCACACTTCTGCTCTGTGATTAGTAAGGCTGGTTTATACCTGCTGAGCGTTCCACATTGCTGCCATGTACTGCTTTGTTTAGCTTCTCACAACAAAGTGCTATACACTATTCTGTGATGGATTCCTATCTCTATCAACTTCTGCTAGCCTATGGCTTTCTGAAGGGGAGACGTGACAGGGATCAGGAACGGAGGAGGCTGAGTGACTAGAGACACGTGACAAATCGCATGCGATATATCGCAGGTACATAGAAACAATTGTGCACTATTTTTCCTGTGACTCCGATAAATCTATAGTGCAGCCCTTGTGATCTAGAGGCTCCGATCCAGTGAGCATGGGACCACTCATCCGATTGGATTCACATGCGATTTGCCACTTTTCATACGATTTCTTGACCCGATGCATCGGGAGTACAGACAAGAGAAAGAGGGTTACATGTTGCATAGCTGGATACACAAATCAGTGGTTCTGAGGTTGGAAAACGTCTTTTAGGACATTTATTTGGAAAATAAAAACAAATTAGCCTAATCATTGTACAAAGGACCAGAGTGAAGGGCAACATCAACTTTTCATTTATAACACTTTATACTCAATCTGGCAGATTTTTAAATCCAAATACCCCTCTGCACAGTAATTTACACCTAACATTGGGGGTAATTCACACCTGATCGCTAGGCTGCGTTTTCGCACAGCGGGCGATCAGGTCTAAACTGCGCATGCATATGCACCGCAATGCGCAGGCACGTCACATGGGTACAAAGCGGATCGCAGCTCAGCGATGGGTTTGTGCGAAGAATCCATTCGCACGGTCAAACGCAAGGAGATTGACAGCAAGAGGGCGTTTGTGGGTGTCAACTGACCGTTTTCAGGGAGTGGTTGGAAAAACGCAGTCGTGTCCAAGCGTTTGCAGGGAGGGTTCCTGACATCAATTCCGGTCCCGGACAGGCTGAAGTGATCGCAGCGGCTGAGTAAGTCCTGGGTTGTGCAGAGACTGCACAATGGCCCTCATTCCGAGTTGTTCGCTCGCTAGCTACTTTTAGCAGAAATGCAAACACAAAGCCGCCGCCCTCTGGGAGTGTATCTTAGCATGGCAGAATTGCTAACGAAAGATTAGCAATTGCTAACGAAAGATTAGCAATTCTGCTAATATTAGCAGAATTGCTAACGAAAGCAATTTCCTTGCAGTTTCTGAGTAGCTCCAGACCTACTCCTAGATTGCGATCAGCTCAGTCCGTTTAGTTCCTGGTTTGACGTCACAAACACGCCCAGCGTCCGACCAACCACTCCCCCCGTTTCTCCAGCCACTCCTGCGTTTTTACCTGGCACGCCTGCGTTTTTTAGCACACTCCCTGAAAACGGCCAGTTTCCGCCCAGAAACACCCACGTCCTGTCAATCAGCAGAGCGATTGAAAAGCTTTGTTCGCCTGTGAGTAAACTAGATTAGTTTTGAGTAAATTTGCTTAGCGCGTGCGCCCTGCTGTGCATACGCATGCGCAGAACTGCCGGATTTTAGCCTATTAGCAATTCTGCTAAAATTAGCAGTTAGCGAACAACTCGGAATGAGGGCCAATATCTGTTTGTACAGCTCTGCTACACATGCATTCGCACACACAGCTAAAACACACTCCCCCTGTAGGCGGCGACTATCTGATCACAGCAGTGCAAAAATCGCTTGGTAGTGATCAGGTCTGAATTAGCCCCATTGATCTGATAAGTTTCTTACCTATGAGCATACCAGGGACATGCAGCCAGTCTCAAATGCCTGAGATTTTATATAAAAACAATGAGAATAATTTAAAGAACATATTTACAACATAAACATCTTCTTTGTGTATTGTAATCATTTTTAGAGATACCACTCACCAGCTTTGTGGAGATCTGTGGAGCTGCGTGGAGACAAGAGATGAGGCAGCAATAGCTCTGCCCCGGTTCTACAGTCAGACACTGCTTTGCAGAGCTAGGGGCAGGGCCACATCAGGGGCGGTAAAGCTGCACAGAAAGGGTGCTAATAGAGGCATGCCTGTGAGTGTGGGGGCGGGCATAGTGCACTGATGGACACTTGGATGTGTCATGTGACCAGGAAGTGCCATATTGTCGGAACTCAGTCAGCAGCAGCGAGAGAATACACAGGGAGACTCAATGGACAATGGCCCTCATTCCGAGTTGTTCGCTCGTTCTTTTTCATCGCATCGCAACGATTTTCCGCAAACTGCGCATGCGCAATGTTCGCACTGCGCCAAGTAAATTTGCTAAGAAGTTTGGTATTTTACTCACGGCATTACAAGGTTTTTTCTTCGTTCTGGTGATCGTTGTGTGATTGACAGGAAGTGGGTGTTTCTGGGTGGAAACTGGCCGTTTTATGGGAGTGTGTGAAAAAACGCTGCCGTTTTTGGGAAAAAACGCGGGAGTGGCTGGAGAAACGGGGGAGTGTCTGGGCGAACGCTGGGTGTGTTTGTGACGTCAAACCAGGAACGAAACTGACTGAACTGATCGCAGCGGCAGAGTAAGTGTCGAGCTACTCAGAAACTGCTTAGAAATTTCTATTCGCAATTTTAAGAATCTTTCGTTCGCAATTTTGCTAAGCTAAGATTCACTTCCAGTAGGCGGCGGCTTAGCGTGTGCAATGCTGCTAAAAGCAGCTTGCGAGCGAACAACTCGGAATGAGGGCCAATGTAGCTTAATGTAGTGAGGGTAGAGTTACAGTAAGTAAGGGGTGAGAAAGGCTCCCAGCATTCAGACCCATCCTCATGTGTGCCACCCCAGCCATTCACCTCACCGCATATCACTGGCGCATACATGAGATACCTGCTGAAACCCACGATAATCATATTTTAATGACTACTTGGACCACATGGCATACCATTTTTAAACAAATAGAATTTAAATAGCTATAAGAGCATTTGTAAATACTAACTAAGAAACCAATAACTTTTTGGGTGCCAGTTTTAAATTTCTATTCTTGGTGGCGACAGTTTGGCATCATATCAAGTAGAGCGTTACACACACGGCGCTGACATATTTCTCAAGCTCTGACATGAACAATCTGCCGGAGTTTGTACTGCAAAACACACAGGTTTCACAAAAGGCAATATCCTAACTAAGGGGCTAATTCAGACCTGATCGCTGCTGTGCATTTTCGCACAGTGGGCGATCAGGTCTGAACTGCGCATGCGTATGCACCGCAATGCGCTGGCGTGACGGTCCGCTACGCCGGGGAGCGCCGGTCAGCGATGGGATGGTGAGAAAAATCCGTTCGCACCGGCGAACGCACGGAGATTGACAGGAAGAGGGCGTTTGTGGGTGGCAACTGCCGTTTCTAGGGAGTGTCCAGAAAAACGCAGGAGGGACCCGCGTTCTGTGGGAGGATTCCTGACGTCGACTCTGGTCCCGATCATCGCAGTGGGTGAGTAAGTCCTGGGCTGTGCAGAAGTAGATAAAGTCAACCTTTCTGTCAAACTTGACAGTTGTTAACGCCCCCTTGCCCTAGGACCCGCCCCCTTTTAATATTAAATGATAGTGTTTTATATCGCTTAATATAAAATTAATATAAATTTATAGTGTTCGATATTAAAACGTATTAAAAATTGTCGCGTAACACCAGTCGCAGAGTGTCGCGCAACACCCCGTCGCAGTATGTCACGCAACGCGGCGCGTCAAATCAGGCGGATGAAAGATGCATATTACACAGTGTTAAAACCAGGTAGTTTTAGCGGTATTGATAAATATTATGAGTCGGTTAAAAATAAATTTAAAAGATCCGACGTAAGAAAGTGGTTACAAGAACAAGACGCCTACACGCTGCACAAGCCAGCAAGAAAAAACTATAAAAGGAACATGATTTGTGTATCGGGTATAAACCAACAGTGGCAATGCGATTTGGTCTCGCTGATAGATTTGTCAAAATACAACGATGGCGTTAAATACATATTAACAATCATCGATATATTCAGTAAGAGGGTGTGGGGTGAAAGTCTGACCGCTAAGAATGCAGCAACAGTCGCTAATGCTTTTGAAAAAATATTCCAGCGCGGTGATGTGCCGATGAAGCTACAAACCGATAATGGTAAAGAGTTTCTAAACAGAAGCCTAAAAAAGGTGTTAGAAAAATACGGTATAAAACATTTCACGACCAATAACGATGTGAAAGCGGCTGTTATAGAGCGCTTCAATAGGACTTTAAAAACACGCATGTGGCGCTATTTCACGGCAAAGAATACCTACAGATATATAGACGTTTTACAAGACTTCATACGCAGCTATAATAACACATACCATAGAACGATTAAGTGCGCTCCAAACGATGTGAATGACTCTAACGCGTTGAGTGTCTTCAAAACGACCTACGGTGATTACTTTAGAAGTAAGAAAGCCCCAGTTTGTTTAGGAATCGGTGACCACGTCCGTATTTCTAAATATAAGGACATATTTCAGAAAGGTTACGAACAGAGCTTTTCTGAGGAGATTTTTGTTGTACATAGTGTGAACACTAAAGGGATTAAACCGCTTTATAAGTTGGCAGATCTGTACGGTGAAGTTATAACAGGTAGTTTTTACCCCGAAGAGCTTCAAAGCATACCAAAAAACTATAACAGAGTTTACAAAGTGGAAAAGATTTTAAAAAATAAGACGGTCAGAGGCCGTAAATACGCGTTAGTCAAGTGGCGCGGTTACCCCGCAAAATTTAACAGTTGGGTCGCAGCATCGGTGATAAAAGACATATAAAGATCATCAGTATCTAACAAGACGAGCGATGGATGACAAATCGTTCTACATAACCTTACCCAGCAACGCATCGGCTGTTACCTTCCCGCAAAATAAGATTTCTAACTATACGACAAAGTTGGCTAAACCGATAGACTTAAATGGCGAATGGGAAGTGGCACTTACTGAGATACAATACCCGCATACGTGGAATACATTGGATTTACAAGATTGTAGACTGCAATTATCATGGGATGGAACGGCGGACCAGCCGGTGGCGAGAGTCGCGAGTTTGTGCATTAAACCCGGTTTTTATGAAACAATTGATGCGTTACTGAACGTAATCAACGCTGAAATTGTACAACTGAAACTGGACGTTGGATTAAGACTAACGTATGATCCATTTGCACGCGTTGTAACATGTGACAGCAAGCTGTTGTATCAAATCCACGCCGGTTCTAAGCTGACATGGATACTGGGTTTACAGCCTAAAACTAATATTTCTAAACCATGCGCCGACATCAAAGGCGGCCAATATACGATGTACGTGTACACAGACATTATCGAACACCAACGGGTCGGGGATAGTTATGTACCGCTACTTCGCACTGTTGAAATGAAGGGTTATAACAATGAGGTTGTCACAATACGATACGAGAAACCCGATTACGTACCATTGTGCAAAACACATTTTGACACGATAGCCATAGAGATAAAGAACGACCAAAACGAGAACATGGCATTTAAGTTTGGGAAAGCGATCGTGAAGCTACACTTCAGACGCCGCAAAACTGAATTTTATTAACTAAGCAGAATGGTCGCTGTTAAAAATTATGGCGATCCGGGGCTCTATGCGCAATATTATAAATCTCAAGCCGGTAATGGATTACCAGGTTTTGACGGCAGCGCATACATGTACGGCTGCGGTTTAGGCGGTATTTTTCGAAGTCTTTTCAGAAAAGCTGTTCCTCTTTTCCGGAGAGGTTTAGAGTTGGCTAAACCGCATATGAAGACAGCGGTTCGTAATATAGCGAAAGATGTTATCGGGCAAGCCACAACGGCCGTTGTGAATAAGATACACGAGGCGAACCAAGCAAAGCAAGACGGTTCAGGACTAATATATACAAGAAAAGGCGCACTTGTCACAATATACATGTTCAAGACAGGATATTTTGTCGATCAAACGAGTGTTTAGAGCTACACAAAGCTTTAGCTCTTGATCACAAAATATCCTGTCTTGAACATGTATATTGTGACAAGTGTTGTCTCTACAGGCGAACAGATCATAACTGCAGAGGCCTAAAGTGCCCCATTTGTAAGGTGTTCGTTGATGGGTTTTCGAACCATTTGTGCTATATACAAACCATCAAGCCGGAAGAGCCCACAAAGAAATACATCTTTTATGATTTTGAGTGTATGCAGGAGACGGGTGTGCACATACCAAACTACTGTTACGCTTTAACATTAACGGGTGAGAAAGACTGGGAGTTTAAGGGTGTTGCGTGTATCGAAGACTTTGTAAAGACGTTCATGAAACCAAAATTTGAGCATTACACATTCATAGCCCATAATGCAGGTCGCTATGATGCATATTTTGTGCTGCGCCAGCTGATTAAGGAGAAATTAAAGATTGAATTATTATCTAGAGGCGGCAACATAATGTGCATCACGGTAAAAGATTTGAAGATAAGATTTATCGACTCTTTAAATTTTTTACCCATGCGGCTTAGCAAGTTACCAAAGGCGATGGGGTTTGACGGTACCAAAGGTTATTTCCCACATTTTTTTAACACAGCTGATAACCAAAATTACATAGGAACTATGCCGTCAATAGAGTATTTTGGTCCACAATACATGATGCCTGATGAATTATCTGAGTTTACAGCTTGGTATAAACAGTGTGTACACAAACCGTTTAACTTTCAAAAAGAGCTCGTGCGATATTGTAAAGACGATGTGAAAATATTACAAAAAGCTTGTGATGCTTTCAGATCTGCTGTTATAGCCATGACAGAACAGGAGTTTCTAATAACAAAGAAAAAAAAAAAGGTTGTGGTTAAACGTCACATCGAGGCTTTTCAATTAGTCACGTTGGCGAGCGTATGCATGGCCATGTACCGGTGTAAATTTTTACAGGAAAAGACACTGGCGCTTGTACCGGGTGATAACTATCACAAGACGCAGAAGCGTTACTCAACGCCCGCCATACAGTGGTTAATGTACATAGAACACAAAGAAGGGGTGAGTATAAGACACGCTTTACAAGGGGGTGAGAAGAAAGTTGGTAAATACAGCCTGGATGGTTATGCCGTGATTAACGGCACACCAACTGCATTTGAATTCCAAGGTTGTTTTTACCACGGCTGTGGTGCTTGTTACAACGCCGATGATAAAAACAAACTGACTAAAACGACCTACGGTCAATTACACCACAAGACGCAGGTAAAGTTGCACTACCTTAAACGTTGTGGATTTCAGATACGTGAAATCTGGGGTTGTGAATGGAAGTCTATGCTAGATTCTGATGCGGATCTACAGGCTTTTCTGAAGGGTAAAGATTTACCCGAACCCTTGGAGCCACGTGATGCTCTTTATGGTGGGCGCACAAACGCCATAAAGCTGTATCACAAAACAGGCTGTGATGAAAAAATACACTATTTTGATTTCACCAGTCTCTATCCGTATGTTAATAAAACCAAAACGTATCCTATACAGCACCCACGCATTATTTATAAGGACTTTGGTGATGTCACAAAGTATTTCGGTTTTGCCAGGGTTAAAGTTTATCCACCTCGTGGCCTATTCTTTCCGGTTCTGCCAGTTAAAATGGGCGGCAAGTTAATGTTTCCATTATGTCGCACATGCGCTGAGTCTGGACAGACTGAGCCGTGCGTTCATGATTCAGAAAAACGTGCGCTCATCGGTACATGGTGTACCGTGGAACTAAACTTGGCTGTAGAAATGGGGTACAAGGTATGTAAAATCTATGAGGTGTGGCATTTTGATGAGAGATCTGACAAATTGTTTTCAGGCTACATTAAAACGCACCTCAGGGATAAACAAGAGGCCTCTGGTTATCCCGAATGGTGTACAGACGCCGAGAAACGCCAAGAGTATATAGACGCCTATCAAAAGAATGAAGGCTTGTCTTTACGACCCGAACACATAGAAATCAACCCCGCTAAAAGACAAATTTCAAAATTGTTTTTAAATTCCTTATGGGGTAAATTTGGTCAACGTAGCAACATGCCCAATACGTGTCTAGTGACCGACCCCGACAAACTTTTTGAATACGCGTTCTTACCGTACTATGACGTGTCCGCTTTGGATTTTATTGACGATGATACAGTTATGGTAAATTGGAAGTATGCCAAAGACCATTACACCAGGGGTGCAATTTCAAATGTAACTATAGCCATCTTTACAACGGCTTATGCCCGTGTTGAACTGTACAAACTACTGTATAGATTACAAGATAGATGTCTTTATCACGACACCGATTCTGTAATTTTTGTCAGTAGACCCGGTGACTGGAGCCCGCCATTGGGTGATTATTTAGGTGAGTTGACCAGCGAACTGCCCACAGGCACCCATATAACAGAATTTGTCTCAGCCGGTCCCAAGTCATACGGCTATCGACTAAACAACGGAAAGACCTGTTTAAAAGTTAAAGGTATAACGCTCAATGTTGATAATGCGCAGCACGTTAACTTTGACAGCCTGAAAGAACTGGTCTTAGATTATCCTTTAAACCCCGAAGGCGATGACCAGAAAAAGGTTGTGATCCGTCAACCCGGTATAGTACGTGTGAAAAAGTGCTGGCAGATAGAGACGCGTACTTTGCAGAAGACGCAAAGGTGTGTTTATACTAAACGGTCTCTTACGGACAACTTCACAACACTGCCGTTCGGCTATTAAGATGGACACCAGATTTCAACACCCTTTCTCATGTATTTTAGCGGGGCCGTCCAATTCGGGTAAAAGTTATTTTGTCAAAACGCTGTTGCAACACGCTGCAACACATATGACTCATGTACCTGATAATGTTGTTTGGTTTTACACCTGTTGGCAACCTATATACGACCAACTTCTGCGTGATTACCCCTGTACGCGCTTTATAGAGGGGTTACCAGAGTCTTTTAGCGATGATCAACTTTTTCCCCCTGATAAGGTTAATTTAACAGTGATTGATGATTTGATGGACGCGGCAAGTAATAATTCTGAGGTTGAGAAGGCTTTCACAAAGTATGTACATCATCGTAATCTCAGTATCCTGTACCTTGTCCAAAACATATTTTGTCAAGGTAAAAAGAGCAGAACTATACATTTAAACACAAAATATATGGTCCTGTTCAAAAACCCCAGGGATAAAATGCAGGTGGGCATTCTGGCTAGACAAATGTACCCATCGAAACATCGTTTTTTTCTCGAATCCTATGAATCCGCGACGGCTGCCCCTTATGGGTATTTGCTGGTTGATTTAAGAAACAACGCTCTTGACGATTATCGTTTACGAAGCGGCTTATTCCCACCAGACAAGCCTGTCGCTTTTGTCATTAAGAAGCGTGGTTCTATAAAGCTATAACAGTACAACCTTTAGTCATTTGTTGCCATTCTAACAACGGTGAACATGTCGGGGCGGATAAGACGTAATTGGGTGCTTTTAAAAACGTTAATTAAAGCCACACCAATCCAAAGAAATGCTATTTTATCCAACGCTTCAAACGATTTAGTCACGGCCATTTGTGAGATAGCGCTCAACACGCTTAAAGGCAAAATACCGCTGTCTCAACGGCAGCTGAACTACCTTAAAAAGAAGCGTGCGCTTATAAAATCACTTTGTAATAAGAAATGTGCCATTGGAAAAAAGAAGATTCTGGTTAAACAGTCGGGTGGTTTTATCGGCTCGCTGCTTGGTTTTGCTATACCGCTAATTACAGGACTATTGTCTAATCGCTGATGGAGTACGCTGAGAAAATGTATCTGGTGCCTCAGAATCAGATAGAACGTTTACATAATAAAACGAACAGCGACGACATACGTAAAACAGCAACGCACGGTCTAGATGTAGAGATCGTGAAAATACTACAGAATAATGATTTATCAGAATATGAAAAAGCAAAGCGATATACAATGTTGTTGCAGAGATACCTGGTGTTGAGTAAGCAGGCTGATAGTGAAATGTCAACTTTAGCTCTTTTATCACCCGTTGCAAAATCTGTTGATGAATCAAATAATACGACACAGCCTATTGCCCCCGATGCTGTTTATCATGAGCTTTTGAGCGGTGTTAATGACCGGTATAAGAAAAACTGTGAAATACTATTGAGTAAAATGACACGCTCTAAACACATCACAGACTGGAACAGTAAAGGGGAGTTTCTGTACAAAGGCGTCACTGTGCCTGGTTCCAACATGTTAGATTTAATAAGAAGCATCACGCAAAGTAACGGTGTGTCGATCCGTAATATACCGAATGGTTGGCCTGAATTCATGCGGGCTATGTCTGAATTGAATATTCCCTCAACCGTCATAGCCAATGCGGGGAATAGAATGTGTTTAGAACGATTAAAAGCTGAGATGCAGGATGACTCTGATGGCGCTGTGACATCGCCCATGTCGTTACAAACCCTTAACAAAGGGCGAATAAATGTTTTAAGTCCCCCAGGTTTAACAACACCGCATGGTTACTTACTGCCTAGGAAAAGATCCGTAAATCTATTTCAGGATTCACAGTGGCTGAAACTATAACATATAACTAATTTATATTATTTTTATACACTGTATTTTGTGTTGGTATTTTGCGCCACAATGTTTAACTTATGTCAATAATATTTTATGTAATGTTTTAAACTCATCTTTACCGTGTTATATATATATATATATATATATACATATATCAATAAAATATGCTTATGCTTTATAAAACAACGTTTTGTTCTTTGTTTCTATTGCTGTAAACGGAAGAAATTTCAAGCACACGATATAAAGTTTAATAAACAACGTTGTTTATTAGAAAAACATCATAGGTATGATGCGTTGTACATAAAACGTATCAAACAGAATGTTGATTACAAGTTACACAAACAATACAACGTTGTGCGTAACACGCTTCACACACAGCGCTGGTTACAAGTTACGCAATTCTGTATATATCTATATGCATAATGATTCAGACAATGGCTTCTTGGTAGTCGTCTTACAAAATTTGAAACAAAACAATCATTACGTTTTGTGTCATCACTAAAACGGGCCAGTACATCCACATATTTGTATTTTTTACACATGTAAAATATAAAGTATATGCAATATTGACCGCAAACGGTACTGTTAAAATTTTGCAACTGCATATTTTGGTGATAAACACTTTTTGAATTCAAGTTTAAAAAATGTATTATTGCCTTTGGGAATAGGGGGCTGTCAGGGGCTAACCCGTAAGAATCAAAAAAGTAACATTCACGTTGTTCGTTAAAATAAGCGGCCAACCAGTGCTCACCCGGCTGCCCGCTGCTATGCGTATTGATTACAAACGCGCAGGGATATTGCAACAGTTTACTGACCGGTAACATATCGCACGGATACGTTCCTTTAAAAACATGCCTTGTGCTTTGCACGGCGTACAGAATACAGTTTATCTGTAATGTGTTCATTTTTTCAGCAGCGTAGTGTTAGTTTATTTCATTTATAGATAATCGTACAGCACATCGCGCCTTTGATTAATCTCGATGATGTTATCAAATAGTGCGTATATTATCACATTGACTGTCCGGTCCAACGCTTCTGCAAAGCGGAATTCGGCACGTAGATTGCCTGTTCTTATCAGGGAAAGGTGTTCTCCACACTCCTGTTCTGGTGAAAGGTCAAAAGCGAATAGCGTGTAGCCCCTGAGGTACTCTTCGCGGTCAATCAGTATACCATTGTCAGATTTCTGCTTATTTGTGATTTGTATGAGTGACATATACTCTCTTACAGCATTACCGCTTTCAAAGTCGGGTTGAAATGGCTTGGCGGGGTGCGGCGTTCCATCCAGATAAAGGGACGCAAAACTTACATTTTTATGTTCAAAGCACAGGGGGTTCCGGTTATGGATTCCTGAAAATGATTCGTTATCCACGAAACCTGCTATAACTGTTTTCGGTACTTGTCCTAAAAATAAATTTTCTAGATTAAATACTCTACTGCCTGTTGGTACGCTGTAGATTTTCATCCCAACGCGGTCAATCGCGTATTTCGCGTTACCGTTTAACAGAGCCTGCGCGTGCCCAATCCGCACGGCCGGTGAGACCTGAACTCTTTTCACGAACAGGGATGCAGCTGTGATCTGTATTTTAAAGGCATCCGCCTCAGACGACATTAAGCAGAATGCATCTTTGTTTCTGGTTAGTTTAATCTTCAGATCAACGGCGTTTAAAATTAGTTTATGTTGATGGAAGAGGTCGCAGTGAAGCGGGCCTAGCAGTTCAACAGTGCGACTCTGCGCTGTTGCGCCTGCTCGTTTTTTGAATCCCGTATTCGGGCCGTCCAGCGCCGTGTTGTTAAATTCACCATCCACATCTTTGTAAAATAGTCCTGTTGTGTGTTTTGTTGACAATGCGTCCGAGCTGTAATTTAATATAGTCTCAATGTACGCGCGGTATGCGTAAAGATTGTTGGATTGTGATATGAGCCTGTCGCCCAGAGTTACATCCACTTGGTTGAATAAGGTCGCTATTGGGTAATTAATAAGCGCGACCCGCGCACCTTGCGGTATCGGCGTGTTATCGGTTCGTACGATCTTGCATGTCACGTACAACAGCGTATTGTTCAGATCGTAGTAGTGTTCACCGCTGGCTGCTATATAAAATTCAAGCGGAGCTGTGTCGGATAACGCCGCTAAAGGTTGAACTTCGACGTATAGACTTTTCTCTATGCTAGTTTGTGTCGGGGGCACGTCAAAAAGATCCAGCTCTGTTTTTGCACATTCAACGGATTCGTGGTGTATGAAAGACATGTTTAAAAAATATCACCAACGGCACTCTTCGGCTTTCTCTTCTTCTTTGAGTTGCGTCGTCTCTGTTTTTTATTTAAAAAGGGTATGTCCCAAGGCGGAAGCGCTATCATACGCTTCCGTTTTCTTTTAGACACGCCTTTTCTTGTATATATTAGTCCTGAACCGTCTTGCTTTGCTTGGTTCGCCTCGTGTATCTTATTCACAACGGCCGTTGTGGCTTGCCCGATAACATCTTTCGCTATATTACGAACCGCTGTCTTCATATGCGGTTTAGCCAACTCTAAACCTCTCCGGAAAAGAGGAACAGCTTTTCTGAAAAGACTTCGAAAAATACCGCCTAAACCGCAGCCGTACATGTATGCGCTGCCGTGAAAACCTGGTAATCCATTACCGGCTTGAGATTTATAATATTGCGCATAGAGCCCCGGATCGCCATAATTTTTAACAGCGACCATTCTGCTTAGTTAATAAAATTCAGTTTTGCGGCGTCTGAAGTGTAGCTTCACGATCGCTTTCCCAAACTTAAATGCCATGTTCTCGTTTTGGTCGTTCTTTATCTCTATGGCTATCGTGTCAAAATGTGTTTTGCACAATGGTACGTAATCGGGTTTCTCGTATCGTATTGTGACAACCTCATTGTTATAACCCTTCATTTCAACAGTGCGAAGTAGCGGTACATAACTATCCCCGACCCGTTGGTGTTCGATAATGTCTGTGTACACGTACATCGTATATTGGCCGCCTTTGATGTCGGCGCATGGTTTAGAAATATTAGTTTTAGGCTGTAAACCCAGTATCCATGTCAGCTTAGAACCGGCGTGGATTTGATTTTGAACTTCGACGTATAGACTTTTCTCTATGCTAGTTTGTGTCGGGGGCACGTCAAAAAGATCCAGCTCTGTTTTTGCACATTCAACGGATTCGTGGTGTATGAAAGACATGTTTAAAAAATATCACCAACGGCACTCTTCGGCTTTCTCTTCTTCTTTGAGTTGCGTCGTCTCTGTTTTTTATTTAAAAAGGGTATGTCCCAAGGCGGAAGCGCTATCATACGCTTCCGTTTTCTTTTAGACACGCCTTTTCTTGTATATATTAGTCCTGAACCGTCTTGCTTTGCTTGGTTCGCCTCGTGTATCTTATTCACAACGGCCGTTGTGGCTTGCCCGATAACATCTTTCGCTATATTACGAACCGCTGTCTTCATATGCGGTTTAGCCAACTCTAAACCTCTCCGGAAAAGAGGAACAGCTTTTCTGAAAAGACTTCGAAAAATACCGCCTAAACCGCAGCCGTACATGTATGCGCTGCCGTGAAAACCTGGTAATCCATTACCGGCTTGAGATTTATAATATTGCGCATAGAGCCCCGGATCGCCATAATTTTTAACAGCGACCATTCTGCTTAGTTAATAAAATTCAGTTTTGCGGCGTCTGAAGTGTAGCTTCACGATCGCTTTCCCAAACTTAAATGCCATGTTCTCGTTTTGGTCGTTCTTTATCTCTATGGCTATCGTGTCAAAATGTGTTTTGCACAATGGTACGTAATCGGGTTTCTCGTATCGTATTGTGACAACCTCATTGTTATAACCCTTCATTTCAACAGTGCGAAGTAGCGGTACATAACTATCCCCGACCCGTTGGTGTTCGATAATGTCTGTGTACACGTACATTGTATATTGGCCGCCTTTGATGTCGGCGCATGGTTTAGAAATATTAGTTTTAGGCTGTAAACCCAGTATCCATGTCAGCTTAGAACCGGCGTGGATTTGATACAACAGCTTGCTGTCACATGTTACAACGCGTGCAAATGGATCATACGTTAGTCTTAATCCAACGTCCAGTTTCAGTTGTACAATTTCAGCGTTGATTACGTTCAGTAACGCATCAATTGTTTCATAAAAACCGGGTTTAATGCACAAACTCGCGACTCTCGCCACCGGCTGGTCCGCCGTTCCATCCCATGATAATTGCAGTCTACAATCTTGTAAATCCAATGTATTCCACGTATGCGGGTATTGTATCTCAGTAAGTGCCACTTCCCATTCGCCATTTAAGTCTATCGGTTTAGCCAACTTTGTCGTATAGTTAGAAATCTTATTTTGCGGGAAGGTAACAGCCGATGCGTTGCTGGGTAAGGTTATGTAGAACGATTTGTCATCCATCGCTCGTCTTGTTAGATACTGATGATCTTTATATGTCTTTTATCACCGATGCTGCGACCCAACTGTTAAATTTTGCGGGGTAACCGCGCCACTTGACTAACGCGTATTTACGGCCTCTGACCGTCTTATTTTTTAAAATCTTTTCCACTTTGTAAACTCTGTTATAGTTTTTTGGTATGCTTTGAAGCTCTTCGGGGTAAAAACTACCTGTTATAACTTCACCGTACAGATCTGCCAACTTATAAAGCGGTTTAATCCCTTTAGTGTTCACACTATGTACAACAAAAATCTCCTCAGAAAAGCTCTGTTCGTAACCTTTCTGAAATATGTCCTTATATTTAGAAATACGTACGTGGTCACCGATTCCTAAACAAACTGGGGCTTTCTTACTTCTAAAGTAATCACCGTAGGTCGTTTTGAAGACACTCAACGCGTTAGAGTCATTCACATCGTTTGGAGCGCACTTAATCGTTCTATGGTATGTGTTATTATAGCTGCGTATGAAGTCTTGTAAAACGTCTATATATCTGTAGGTATTCTTTGCCGTGAAATAGCGCCACATGCGTGTTTTTAAAGTCCTATTGAAGCGCTCTATAACAGCCGCTTTCACATCGTTATTGGTCGTGAAATGTTTTATACCGTATTTTTCTAACACCTTTTTTAGGCTTCTGTTTAGAAACTCTTTACCATTATCGGTTTGTAGCTTCATCGGCACATCACCGCGCTGGAATATTTTTTCAAAAGCATTAGCGACTGTTGCTGCATTCTTAGCGGTCAGACTTTCACCCCACACCCTCTTACTGAATATATCGATGATTGTTAATATGTATTTAACGCCATCGTTGTATTTTGACAAATCTATCAGCGAGACCAAATCGCATTGCCACTGTTGGTTTATACCCGATACACAAATCATGTTCCTTTTATAGTTTTTTCTTGCTGGCTTGTGCAGCGTGTAGGCGTCTTGTTCTTGTAACCACTTTCTTACGTCGGATCTTTTAAATTTATTTTTAACCGACTCATAATATTTATCAATACCGCTAAAACTACCTGGTTTTAACACTGTGTAATATGCATCTTTCATCCGCCTGATTTGACGCGCCGCGTTGCGTGACATACTGCGACGGGGTGTTGCGCGACACTCTGCGACTGGTGTTACGCGACAATTTTTAATACGTTTTAATATCGAACACTATAAATTTATATTAATTTTATATTAAGCGATATAAAACACTATCATTTAATATTAAAAGGGGGCGGGTCCTAGGGCAAGGGGGCGTTAACAACTGTCAAGTTTGACAGAAAGGTTGACTTTATCTACTACTTGCAGAGACTGCACAAACTGCTGTTTGTGTAGCTCTCCTGCACAAGCATTCGCACACCTACACACAGCTAATACCCTCTCCCTATAGGCGGTGACTACCTGGTCACAGGGATGCAAAAAAACGCACCCTAGTGATCAGGTCTGAATTACCCCCTAAATGGGCTGCTGTGATCAACTTATTGTGTAAGTCGTATTAAACGTGATATCTCTCAGTGAGAATTACAACTCCCATACTTGCCCGAAAATAAAATAGTTGCAGTTGTATTTCTCTTACATCCTAGAGGATACTGGTGATCCATTTAGTACCATGGGGTATAGACAGTTCCACTAGGAGCCATGAGCACTTTTAGAATTTGATAGTGTGGGCTGGCTACTCCCTCTATGCCCCTCCTACCAGACTCAGTTTAGAAAATGTTCCCAGAGGAGCCGGTCACGCTTATGGAAGCTCCTGAAGAGTTTTCTGCATTTATTTTTCTGTTTGTTATTTTCAGGCAGGACTGGATGGCACCAGCCTGCCTGCTTCGTGGGACTTAGGGAGAGCGGTGTGTGTGTGGGGGGGGGAACGGCCCAACCTCGTCAAGGGTTAATGGTCCCGTTCCCCGCTGTCAGGACACTAGCTCCTGAGGGAACTATTCGCAAGCCCCACCACGGCGAGCGTACATATTCCCGCAGCACGCCGCCACCCCTAACAGAGCCAGAAGAATGAAGAGTGCTGAGTACTAAGCCGGCGTCCCGGTTAGCGGGTCGCCGGCCATTATGGCGGCATAAGGGTACGGAAATGCATCGGGCGGACTCCGTCTCCAGACTCAGTACACAGGGAGTCATTCTGACCTGAACACTCGCTGCAATTCTTCGCAGTGCAGTGATCAGGTCAGAACTGCACATGCGCTGGCGCCGCCGCATGGCTGACAGCCGAATATGTCAGGCAAAGAGTGTGTTTCATGTACGGCAGAGTGTTCCTCTTCCCCAGGGGGCTCACTACTGTGTACTCAGTGTAGTGCACCTTCCCAGGCTAGCGGGGCTGAACCAGCATGGCTGGATTCTATTAAAAGAATGATTTCCCATATTTCTAATAAATTGTCCCGCAGTGAGAAAGAGACGCAATACTTAAGACAGTCTGTGGATGAGTTTATGAACAGAGACTCAGTCCCCAAACCAGCGTCTCAGACCCCTACCATTTGTCCGCAAAAACGTACTCTGTCCCATATCCTGCTGTCTGACTCAAGGGTCAGACATGGAGGAGGTGGACTCAGAGTGGGGGGAGGCTGCTTTGTCACAGGGAATAGAGGCTCCTATAGAAGCTATCAGAGATGCTCTGCAGATTACTAATAAGGTGACAGAGGAGTGTGAGGAATCTTATTTTAATGTAAACAAGAAGTCCTCAGTCACGTTTCCTGTATCAAAGTAACTGAATACCCTGTTTGAAGAACCGTGGGTTAATCCTGATAGTAAATTTCAGATCCCTAAAAGGTTACTCTCATCCTTTCCTTTTCCTCCTGAGGATAGGAAAAAATGGGAAAATCCACTGATAGTGGATGCATCAGTATCCAGGCTGTCACTAAAAATAGTGTTGCCTGTCCCTGGTGCAGCCTCCCTGAAAGACACGGTTGATAGTAAAATTGAGACCACACTCAATCCTTGTATACGGCTGCTGGGGTGGCCCAGAGACCCACTATAGCATGTGCGTGGATTACTAAAGCCATTGCTAAATGGTCAGGTAATCTAATTGAGGG
Organism: Pseudophryne corroboree; assembly: GCF_028390025.1. Lineage (NCBI taxonomy): Eukaryota > Metazoa > Chordata > Amphibia > Anura > Myobatrachidae > Pseudophryne > Pseudophryne corroboree. The sequence goes on from NC_086455.1 coordinate 128,894,243, forward strand.
GTTAGAATCCTTATCTAGGGGGGATATTGTTTTGCTCCTGCAACATATACTGGACTCTGCGAACTTTATGGTGGAAGCCATAAAAAGTAGGTTTGCGTAATGCACGCATCACTGCTATGGCAGTGTCAGCACACAGGGGCTTATGACTACGCCAGTGGACGGTGGACGCGGACTCCAGGAAAGGCGTGGAAGGCCTACTCTTCACAGGAGAGGCCTTATTTGGAGATGAACTAGACAAATGGATCTCCAAAGTTACTGTGGGTAAGTCCACGTATCTTCCTTCTGCAGCTCCCCCAGCCAGGAAGGCCTACTCAGGACCTAGATGTGCCATGAGTCTGGGACCAGGTGCGGCCAGTGCGGACAGCGGAAGACCGGTTTCGCCCACACAAGGGCTTGATCACTTCCGTGTAGTGGTACAAAATGTTCATTATGTTCAATATGCAGATTTTCAGCCTCATTGTGAGACTTTTGCAGGTACCCATTGCTTTCTAGTTATTGTTATTATGGGATCCCTCAGGCGGATTATTGAATTGACTCAACTTTCTATCATGGGTACATGTATGGTAACAACCACCAATGATGATAACTGCACTGGTATATAACATTTCTATGTCCTTCTTATAGTGTATATTAATACACGTGTTCTGTATAGAAAAAAAGATGTTTCTGTTTATTTTCAGGCTTACTTAAGATTGCTTAAAATTTATTGATATTATTATTTAAGATTGCCTGAAAATGATCGATATCATAATTGGTCATTTAATACCTGCTTCACATTCTTCTTTTCTTGCTCGTGGACTCTCACCAGTGATCCGGAGACACAGCACAAGTGTATTTTACACCCGGCTGTTATATCACCTCCGCCTAACATTGGCAGCAGATCCACTATTTTGTTTCTTTCTACTATCCTTGGTGTGGGTTTTCCCTAAGTGATCTCTCATCAGTGATCCATGGAGTGGTTGCGTCCATAAATCTTCAACTGTCATACCACACTGATAACGCCCTAAACCGTCCAATCTTGGAAGCTAAACAGTGTTGGGCTTGGCTAGTACCTGGATGGGAGACCACCTGGGAATACCAAGTTTAGTAGAATCATTCGATCATTCTAAGACTCCATGAATAACATTGACAGCAGAATCACTGCTCTTGACTTCCTTCTAAATCTTTATCTTGGTTTACTCTCATCTCTTCAGCATATATACCTGGTTCAGCATTGTTAACACATGTGACATTTACATGAGCCTACGTTGTACTGACCACTAGGTCTTTATACAAAAGATTCAGTTTACAGGTGTAGCTACTTTGGTACCCACAAATCAGATTATTATGTGGTTGAGCTAAATACACAAATACGTTGGCAATTACAGACCAAAGCTTTTTATATTGAATGTTGTTTGTCTTCAATTTTGGATACCTTTATTTTAATGATATCTATTAAAAGTGTATGTTTTAAATTTCTTCACTATATGCCTTGTTCATTGAATATTCATTTAAGAGTGCAACCACAAAGATTCTTGCTTCTTCTCTACCTGTTTAAATAATTATCTACGGTTTGCACTGCAGGACTGTCACTACCAGTTCCAGGCCCTGCCATTTGGTCTCTCCATGGCACAGAGGGTGTTCACCAAGGTGATGGCAGAGATGATGTTTCTCCTTCGCAAGCAGGGAGTGAACATAATTCCGGACCTGGACGATCTTCTGATAAAGGCACCGTCCAGGGAAAGGTTGTTGGACAGCATTGGTCTCACAACCAAACTAGTCCTGGATCATGGGTGGATTCTAAATCTTCCAAAATCTCACTTAGAGCCAACCCGGAGGCTCCCATCTCTGGGAATGATACTGTTAATGAAAGTTTTTCTTCCGTTGGAAAAGGCATTGGTAATCCAGTCGATGGTTTGGGATGTCCTGAAGCCAACCCGGATATCGGTGCATCTATGCATTCGCCCTCTGGGGAAAATGGTGGCCTCTCACGAGGCTCTTCAGTATGGAAGGTTTCATGCAAGACCCTTCCAGCTCGATCTGTTGGACAAATGGTCCGGATCACATCTTCACATGCACCAGAGGATCCGTCTGTCGTCAAAGGCCAGGCACTGCCTTCTGTGGTGGCTACAGACTTCTCACCTAATCGAGTGCCGACGGTTCGGGATTCAGAATTGGATTCTACTAACCACAGACGCAAGCCTCAGTGGTTGGGGAGCAGTCACTCAGGGGGTGCAGTTTCAAGGAAGATGGTCAAGTCAGGAAGTCATCCTTCCAGTCAACGTTCTGGAACTCAGGGCCATATACAACGCCCTTCTGCAGGCCTCATATCTTCTTAAAGATCGGGCCATTCAGGTTCAGTCGCACAATGTGACGGCAGTGACGTACATAAATCGTCAGGGTGGAACGAAAAGCAGAGCAGCAATGTCAGAGGTGTCAAGAATTCTCCTCTGGGCAGAAAAATACACTGTGGCATTGTCGGCGGTCTTCATTCCGGGAGTAGACAACTGGGAAGCAGACTTCCTCAGCAGACACGACCTGCTCCAGGGGAGTAGGGCCTTCACCCGGAGGTGTTCAGGTGCTTGACACATCGATGGGGATATCCACAAATCGACATGATGGCCTCTTGTCTCAACAAGAAGCTCAAGCGGTATTGTTCTAGGTCGAGAGACCCACAGGCAGTGGCAGTGGACGCTCTGACGACTCCATTGGTCTATCAGATGGTGTACGTGTTCCCTCCACTTCCGCTGATCCCAAGAATTCTGAAAAGAATAAGAAGGGAAAAGGTTCAAGCAATTCTCATTGCTTCGGACTGGCCAAGAAGGGCCTGGTACGCGGACCTTCTGGAGATGCTCCTGGAAGATCAGTGGCCTCTACTTGTTCACGAGGATCTTCTGCAACAGGGCCCGTTCGTCTCTCAAGACTTAACACGGCTATGTTTGCGGGCATGAAAGTTGAATGGCTGATTCTAGCCAGGAGAGGGATCCTTGACAAGGTCATCCCGAATATGATCCAAGCCAGGAAGGGGGTAAAGTCTAAATATTACCACCGTATTTGGGAGAAATACGTCTCTTACTGTGAGAGCAGAAAATATTTTGCGGTGGAATTTCATCTAGGACGTTTCCTGCTTTTTCTGCAGTCGGGTGTGGATGTTGGCCTACGTCTGGGCTCCATAAAAGATCAGATTTTGGCCTTGTCCATTTTCTTTCAGAAACAATTGGCTTCTCTCCCTGAGGTCCAGACGTTGTTGAAAGGGGTTCTGCAGATCCAGCCTCCCTTTGTTCCTCCGATGGCACCTTGGGATCTCAATTTGGTGCTGAAGTTCCTCCAATCGGACTGGTTTGAACCGTTACGGGAGGTAGACGTAAAGTATCTTATGTGGAAGACCGTCACACTGTTGGCCTTGGCTTCAGCAAGACGTGTGTCGGAGCTGGGGGCGTTGTCTCACAAGAGCCCCTATTTAATTTTCCATGAGGACAAAGATGAACTCAGGAATCGTCAGCAGCAAGGTGGTGTCACGATCTAGGTAATTCCTTATCAGTATTTACCTTCCAGATGCCTCCTGAGACTGTCCCAGTGTTCCAAGCCTGGATTCCATCTGCACTGTCTGTGTGCAGCACGCTGCATCTCATTGTCTCAAATCTCTTTACTGTGATTCTGGCAGCTTCATGGTTAAAGCTCACATTCAAGTTACAAACAACCTTTCCCTCCAAAAGCTACCATGGGCGCAGCCATGTTTTCCTAATCACATGTTACCTTTCAGCCTATCAGCTGCACTCTGCTCTCAGCCTGATTACACAGCAGCTGCACTCTGGTCTCTGGTAAATCAGCCAGCCAATCCCTGCTTCCCAGCAGGTATAAATATCCTGTTCCTGGGGTGGAAAGATGTCAGTGCTTCAATTGTCTTCAGTGATTCCTGTGTGCAGTTCTCCCATGGACTTTCTCTGCAGCACAGCCTGACTCCCTGGTGATTACACTCTGCAGTGTAACCCGACACTCCAGTGATTAACCCTCTACAGTCTACCCTGATTCACCTGTGTCTGAACTCCGGCTTTCCAGCAGCCATTCTCCAGATTCTTCTACAGCTCTCCAGCGATCCCCAGCATCACTTCATGCTTCACCTGTGCTTCTAAGTACAATAGTGCATTTCTATCTGCGAACCCCAGCTTCACTCAAAGCTTACCAACGATCCCAAAGTAACCATCGGTGTTCCGTCATCGATCCCAAGTATTTCTCTGAACTGTGTTTCCTATTACCAGTACCAAGTCATCAGTATTCCTCTGAACTGTGTTTAATAAAACCTTTGAACTTTCCCTTGTTGTCGTGGTCACGCCTTCGGGCATTTGTTCTAAAGGTTCCCTGCATGTCCAAGAACCCTGTACTGCCTCCCAGGTACACATATACCTCAGCCCCTACAACTGAGGCTTCCCCCTGGTCAGCACCAGCCCTCAGTTGTGACAGGTGGTGTCTGCATTTCACATCAACCAACCTATTGTGGTTCCGGTTGTTACCGACACCTCTATTACTTCTAAGTCTTTGGATGTTGTGAGTGCTTTGGAGGTGTATGTGAAGAGAACAGCTCGTCTCAGGAAATCTGACTCGCTGTTTGTTCTTTACGATCCCAATAAGATTAGGTGTCCTGCTTCAAAACAGTCAATCGCGCACTGGATCAGGCTTACTATCCAGCATGCTTATTCCACGGCAGGATTGCTGGTTCCCAAATCTGCACAAGCCCACTTGACTAGGTCGGTGGGTTCTTCTTGTGCGGCTGCTTGGGGTGTCTCGGCCTTACAGCTCTGCCGAGCAGCTACTTAGTCAGGTTCGAACACGTTTGCAAAGTTCTACAAGTTCGATACTTTGGCCTCTGAGGACTTTCAGTTTGGTCAATCAGTTCTGCAGGAACCTCAGCACTCTCCCACCCAGTTTGGGAGCTTTGGTGCTTCCCCATGGTTCTAAATGGATCCCCAGTATTCGCTAGGATGTAAGAGAAAATAGGATTTTAATTACCTGCCGGTAAATCATTTTCTCGTAGTCCGTAGAGGATACTGGGCGCCCGTCCACCCAGTGCTTCGTTCTTCCTGCACTGTTACTTGGTTAAGTATTCTGGTTTGTTCACTGCTAGTACCAGAGCCAGATTTACACACAATATATGAGCCCAAGGGTTCATGTGGGCATTATACACAGGTGCAGCAGTTTATACATGTGGGCATTTGTGGTCGGAGAGCCCCCCCAGCCCACGTGGACAATGGCGGCCCCGGCACTGAAGGGGTTAACCCTCAGTGCCCGGCGCCATATTCAAGGACACTGGGCGCTAGGCGCCAATTTTAAATGTATGCTGGCGCTAGGCGCCATCTTTAAATGTATTGGGCGCTAGGCGCCGTGTGTTTTAATAATGTATTTTTAAATGTGTGCCGCGGTCCCGGACCTCTCCGGCGACCGCGGCAGTGAGGGAGCCCCCCAGCACGCTGACCTGTGTGTGCACGCCGGGGGGAGAAGGGAGAGGCGCTGTGTGTGTGCTGAGATCCGGGAGCTCCGCTCCCGGCACCTCAGCGCTAGGGAGAAGGGAGAGCCACTGCAGCCAGGAGATCAGCTCCCGGTGCAGCGATCAGAGGTGCTGCTGCTGTCCGGCGCCTAAGCCCATCGGAGGTGGCCAGCCGCGGCAGCCAGGATGAACATCCTGGGCTGCTAGGCGGCGGGGGGGCCGCAGCCCAGATCACCGCCGGACGCTGCAGCAAGGCCACAGAGTTCAGCGCCGCACACAGTGGGGACCGGGCTAGCCAGCTCCCTAGCGGTGGGGGGGGGGGTGTAGGACACTGGCGCCTCAGCACTCCATAAAGACAGAGCCCAGCGGCCGGGACGAGTGTCCTGGGCTGCCAGGCTGCATAAGGGGGGTGCGCCGCAGCCCAGATCACCTCCAGCGGGCTGCAGTGAGGCCAATGAGTGAGTGCCACACTGGGGGGACAGGGAGAGCCAGCTCCCTGGACACCAGTGGCAGGCATTCCAGGCAGGCTGGAGGATGGGGGGAAGCCAGCCCCATACCACCAGCACTGGGAGAGCCCGAGCAGCCATGCTGCAGGGTTAAGGTAGCCCAGTGCTGAGCGCTGGGCAGAATAAAAACGAAACATTGTTTTTTAAATGTATGTATATAAAAATATATTGTGTTATGAGGCACTGCAGTGCCTGGGTATGTGGAGCCTGTGCAGGGCACAGGCTTAGTATATATTTAACAGAAGTGTACAGTGTATTTTTAATGTATTTTAAGGTAAAAATTTACTTACTTGGTTGTGTGTCCCAGGAGGGGGGAATCCATGGCTGTGCAGGCTGATGGATTCTCCCAGACCTTTTCCCCAAAAACGGAATGCTTTCTCTTCCAGCCTCAAACTTGAAAGTGGCATTGGAAGAGAGAGAGGAGAAGCTCAGCTTTGAAACAAGCTGAGTGGTTTTCTGGAACTCCACAGGGATCACCTGTAATGGCCAGGAAACCCTGACCGGGGATCTAGGCTGCCCAGCTCGGGAGCCCGAATCCAGGCTGCAGATGGTGAGCTAGGTCCCGGGCAGGTTTCTGGATGTCAGTTTAGGCGGAAAAACTTCCCCCAACCTAGACTGAACAGCACCAGGGCATATCCTGATCCTCCAGGATTGGACGGTCAAAGGAGAGTGACCACTCCCCACTGTCCATAGAGGACAATGGTAGCTGTGCATGTGACCAAGGCATGCACAGCCCATGGGAAAACATTGATTGGTTGTAAACCACAGGGCGGACTTACCCCCTGTGGTATTGTGTATTGGAGTAGGATAAAAGGAGGGCAGTTGCCCCATGAAAAGTGTATTATACCAGTTTCATTCTGCTGTAACATCTGCTGTATTGCTGAGTTCTTTTCAGAACTATTTGTTGGCATTAAAACATCATCTGCCTCAAAAAGACCGCTTCATCTTGTGACCTACAGGGCTATGCCAAATATAGCTCCGTTCTTCGGCTGTCCAGGGTGTAACCAGCGTCTCCAAGTTCCACCTTCCGCCAGCTACCGGTAGAGGCCTAGTCAAGCGACTAGTGGGGATTCATCAACACCACACAGGTGTGGTAAGGTAGCGTGTCGACGCATACAAAGCAGAACCGTGGTTCCAAATGCCACGGCAGGTTAGGAGTTTGGTGGTGGCAGCGTAAACCCGCCCACGGCGCAGTGGGTGGAGTCAGTAACAGGCGGTTACTGACGGTAAGCGGGAATCCCCTATGTGTCCAGGTCTCGTGTGACCTAAACATCCATTCTGTGTTCTGGGGACGAGACGTGAAAGCGGTGAGGGCTGACGTACGGGACCGTCCGGTCACAGCATTATACACAGGTGCAGCAGTATATACATGTGGGCATTATACACAAGTGCAGCAGTATATACATGTGGACATTATACACAGGTGCAGCAGTATATACATCTGGGCATTATACACAGGTACAGCATTATATACTGCTGGAAATTTGTTAAGTGTTGATCAGAGATGTGCGGAAAAGATAGGCGCCATAGTGATTTTACTCCAGAGTTTTGACTATATAAATGAACAGAATAATACCAAGATATTTATAATATATTCTTTGTATTTTTCATATACTTTTTAAATTCAAAACTCTGCCGTATATTGGAGTATGACAGGAAAGGCTCTGCTATCACCCCACCACATGTCACTGTGGAGATGAACATCTGATCGCAGTGCCCCATACACTGCAGCCTGATTGACAAGATGTGGTTATTTGGGGACAAGTGGCCACCGACTGCGTCGGCCCTGTTTTCGAGGTATGCCAAAGTCACTGACTACATCTTCCAACACAGATTTACTGGCCTTAACAGCGGAGATGAGACGGCTATTCTGATGGTCTCCATGGTGATCCAATGCTGCATCTTTGGACACAGCACTTGGATCTGAAATGCCAGCAGGGGGACGTCTTTTGTCTTTAGATGCCTCTTGTGGCATTAGCATATTTTCAATGAATCCAGTGATGCATCTGCTGTGCCTTCAGCGTCCGTCTGTCAATCAGGCCCTATAGACCTCTGTCACTGCAGTTAGCCATAAACACTACAAATGATAATATCAGCAGCAGCTGTATAAAATGTATACTTCAGCAATGGATTCATAACATGATCCCCCACATCTGAAACCGTACTCACAGAAAAGCTCTTTTATATATGTAAAACCGATTGGTTGGAACCCTTTCTTAATAAGGATACAGGGTGCAATCTGTGTTTGAAAGGGAAACTTTTATTAACACTTTGACCTATTCCACCAAATTACAAATCAGAACATGTCTCTTTAATGTTTATTCTATATGATTATGGAATAGGAGGTTACGGTGGTCATTACGAGTTGATCGCTCGCTAGCAGTTTTTAGCAGCCGTGCAAACGCATTGTCGCCGCCCACTGAGGAGTGTATTTTCGCTTTTCAGGAGTGTGAACGCCTGTGCAGCAGAGCACCTGCAAAAACATTTTGTGCAAAACAAGACCAGCCCTGTAGTTACTCTTCGTGTGCGTTGATTCTAACGTTGGAGGGTCGGCTTTTGACGTTACACACCCACCAAGCGTTCGCCCAGCCACGCCTGCGTTTTTCTAAGCACTCCCTGAAAACGGTCAGTTACCACCCAGAAACGCCCCTTTCCTGTCAATCTTCTTGCGGCTGCCAGTGCGGATAAAAACGTCGCTAGAACCTGTGCAAAACCACAAAGGGCTTTGTATCCGTATGTCGCGCGTGCGCAATGCGGTGCATACGCATGCGCAGAAATGCCAATTTTTAGCCTGATCGCTGCGCTACGAACAACGGCAGCTAGCGATCAACTCGGAATGACCCCCTAAGTTCTGTGATTGGCAACAATTAATACTGAGAGCCTAATTCAGACCTGATCGTAGTAGCAAATTTGTTAGCAGATGGGCAAAACCATGGGGGTCATTCTGAGTTGTTCGCTCTGTAAATTTCTTTGCATCGCAGCGATTTTCCGCTTAGTGCGCATGCGCAATGTCCGCACTGCGACTGCGCCAAGTAAATTTGCTATGCAGTTAGGAATTTTACTCACGGTTTTTTCTTCGTTCTGGTGATCGTAATGTGATTGACAGGAAGTGGGTGTTTCTGGGCGGAAACTGGCCGTTTTATGGGAGTGTGTGAAAAAACGCTACCGTTTCTGGGAAAAAAGCGGGAGTGGCTGGAGAAACGGAGGAGTGTCTGGGCGAACGCTGGGTGTGTTTGTGACGTCAAACCAGGAACGACAAGCACTGAACTGATCGCAGATGCCGAGTAAGTCTCGAGTTACTCAGAAACTGCACAGAGATGTCTTATCGCAAAATTGCGAATCTTTCGTTCGCAATTTTAAGAAGCTAAGATTCACTCCCAGTAGGCGGCGGCTTAGCGTGTGCAAAGCTGCTAAAAGCAGCTTGCGAGCGAACAACTCGGAATGACCCCCCATGTGCACTGCAGGGGATGCAGATATAACATGTGCAGAGAGAGTTAGATCTGGGTGGGGTGTGTTAAAACTGAAATCTACATTGCAGTGTAGTGTAAAAATAAAGCAGCCAGTATTTACCCTGCACAGAAACAATATAACCCACACAAATCTAACTCTCTCTGCACATAATATATCTGCCCCCCCTGCAGTGCACATGGGGGGGGTCATTCCGAGTTGATCGCTCGCTGCCGTTTTTTGCAGCGCAGCGATCAGGTCTCTACTGCGCATGTGTATCACCGCAATGCGCATGCGCGTCGTACATGTACAAAGCGGATCGTTGCTGAGCGATGGATTTAACGAAGAATCCATTCACACAGCCGATCGCAAGGAGATTGACAGGAAGAGGGCATTTGTGGGTGTCAACTGACCGTTTTCTGGGAGTGTTTGGAAAAATGCAGGCATATCCAAGCGTTTGCAGGGCGGGTGTCTGACGTCCATTCCTGGACCAAAAAGACTGCAGTGATCGCAAGGGCTGAGTAAGTCCAGAGCTACTCAGAAACTGCACAAAATGTTTTTGCAGAGCTCGACTGCAAAGGCGTTCACACACTTGCAAAGTGAAAATACACTCCTCCGTTGGCGGCGACTATGCGTTTGCACGGCTGCAAAAAGTAGCTAGCGAGCGATTAACTCGGAATGAGGGCCATGGTTTTGCCTATCTGCTAACAAATTTGTTGCTACGATCAGGTCTGAATTAGGCCCTGAGTTTGTATTATATGTATACTTGGTTAACTTGTCTTTATATAATGTGGAACAATTTGTTTTGGATACACACATGTCACAGTGTAATGTACATGCATCCCGATGGAGTACAGAGATGCATTACAGATTTGGATACACAGTGTCTGAAATATACTGTGTTGGGCATTCCTGGGCAGGGACTGAGACGGAGGGGGGGGGACTATGCAGATGCATGGAGATGTTGTAATAGGAGTGCCGCGGGGGTGTGGTTCATCAAATCGACAGTGTCTAGGTCGACAATGTTTAGGTCGACCAATATAGGTCGACAGTCACTAGGTCGACATGGATGGAAGGTCGACAGGGTTTCTAGGTCGACAGGTCTAAAGGTCGACATGAGGATTTTTTTTTTTTGTGTGTGTCGTTTTCTTCGTAGAGTGACCGGGATCCCAAATTATTGCACTGCGTTCGCTCGCCATGCTTCGGGCATGGTGCCTTCGCTCCGCTACCGCTTCGCTCGGCACACTTTACCGTTCCAATCGTAGTCCACGTGGATCGTTAAGTATGAAAAAATTCAAAAAAAGAAAATAATGTGAAAAACTCATGTCGACCTTTAGACCTGTCGACCTAGCACATGTCGACCTAGAAACCCTGTCGACCTTCCATCCATGTCGACCTAGTGACTGTCGACCTATAGTGGTCGACCTAAACATTGTCGACCTAGACACTGTCAAACTTCAGACCGGATCCCGTGCCGCGGGAGTGTCGCTGAGAGCTGCTACATATAGAGATGCTCATCAGCTCATATAATGTGCCATACTCAGTCCCTGCACATTGGGATGCACGGAAGTACACCAGGGAAGGGCTTTGTAGCAACATTGGCATAAAGTCACAGCCGTGACTGCATCCGACACAGAATCAGGCTCTTTGTCTTGTATTGTATCCCCAAACTGCATTTAAAAAATAAAATAAAAGCTATACAAAAAAAGAAAAATATGAAAAATAACATATTTGAAAATAATTCTGTAATAAAAAGAAGCTTTATTTAAATAATAAAGTTAATTAATTGATTTTGTGGGACTATCGGCTTTCTTGTTAAATAGGCTTCCCCAAGCTTTCAGTAAAGCAGCTGTCACCCTCAAGGACCTTGATAGGTGAGAAGAAACCCTATCTCTGGTGAAAACACCCTCTTCTCCAGGGGTGGGCTTTTCTCCCTTCAAAATAATCCCCCCCCCCCCCCCCCACACTAAAAAAAAAAAAAGAGACGATATATGTACTAAAGTGCAAGTTTTATTAGAAGTAGAGAAGCCGATCAGATTCACCTTATTTATCTACCACCTTCTAAAGGATAATAGTTGGAATCTCATTGGTTGCTGTGGGCAACATAGTCCACTTCTATAAACCTACACTTTGGTAAATATACCCCTAAGTGATAGAGATAAAACAGCAGCTGTTCCAAGGAAGCCTTAAACCTGTTCATTCTTCAATTTGTGAATACATTTTCTGTAAGGCTCCCTATATTGTTGTTCTTTTACAATGACAATAAAGAATATCCTATTCTATTTTCCATGTAGTACTATTTTATATATGTCACTTATTTTCTGTTTGCAGGAAACATCATTGTCCTTTGGTCAACTTGCAGAACAACTGTCCTCAAATCTGTGACCAACAGATTCATGAAGAACCTCGCTTGCTCTGGCATCTGTGCCAACTTGGTGTGTGTGCCTTTTGACATTGTGCTCAGTGCTAGCCCACAGTGTTGTTGGTGGATTTACACTCTCCTCTTCTGTAAGACCATCAAATTCTTGCACAAAGTCTTCTGCTCTGTGACCATCCTTAGCTTTGCTGCCATCGCCTTGGACAGGTAAATACAGATGTCCATAATTTGCTAGGTCTTCTGCAACTTGTTTCTGTCTCATGCTATAGCAAATTGTGCCATGTTGTGATACACATTCCCCAATGCTAGGTAGGTAGCCTTTACTAACCTCATCCTTAATTAAACTCTGTTTAAAACAAGTATAGTATGTGTTTAAACAAATGTACAGAGACTTTATTCAAGAGGTTCTCAAGCGTGGGACTCAAGGCACCCCAACTGTCCGGGTTTTAAGTATATCCAAGGCTCAGCACAGATCGTTAAATCAAATTGACTGAGGTACTAATTAAGTTACCTGTGGCCAGGCATGGATATACTTAAAACCTGGACCATTGGGATGCCTGCGTTTGAGAAGCTCTGGCTGCAATGGCTTTGAATAAAACGGGATCCGGTCTGAAGATCGACACTGTCTAGGTCGACAATGTTTAGGTCGACCACTATAGGTCGACAGGGTTTGAAGGTCGACAGGGTTTCTAGGTCAACATGTGCTAGGTCGACAGGTCAAAAGGTCGACATGAATTTTTCATTTTTTTTTTCTTTTTTTAAACTTTTTCATACTTAACGATCCACGTGGACTGCGATTGGAACGGTTATCTGTGCCGAGCGAAGTGCGAGGGGACACGGTGCATTAATTCGGCTTCCCGGTCACTGTACGCAGAAAACCACACAAAAAAAACCACACAAAAAACTCATGTCGACCTTTTGACCTAGCACATGTCAACCTAGAAAGCCTGTCGACCTTCAAACCCTATAGTGGTCGACCTAAACATTGTCGACCTAGACACTGTCTGTCGATTTGATGATCCACATCCGAATAAAACACAGAGAAAGCAGAGTTAAAGGGCTACTACAGCACCACCTGGTGGTGAGCATAGTGCTCTTGAATTTGAGCAGCCCTACATTCATTTACATTCTGTCCTCATTTCCATGTAGAAGTTGCTGCTAGACAGATGTATCTTTGTGCATAACGGTGGTCACTCCGAGTTGATCGCTCGCTAGCTGTTTTTAGCAGCCGTGCAAACGCTATGCCGTCTCCCACTGGGAGTGTATTTTAGCTTAGCAGAAGTGCGAACGAAAGGATCGCAGAGCGGCGGCAAACTTTTTTTGTGCAGTTTTAGAGTAGCTCAATACCTACTCAGCGCTTGCGATCACTTCAGACTATTCAGTTCCTGTTTTGACGTCACAAACACGCCCTGCGTTCGCCCAGCCACGCCTGCGTTTTTCCTGGCACGCCTGCGTTTTTCCGAACACTCCCTGAAAACTGTCAGTTGACACCCAGAAACGCCCTCTTCCTGTCAATCACTCTGCGGCCACCAGTGTGACTGAAAAGCTTCGCTAGACCCTGTGTGAAACTACATCGTTCGTTGCAATAGTACGTCGCGCGTGTGCATTGCGCCGCATACGCATGCGCAGAAGTGCCGTTTTTTTACCTCATCGCTGTACAGCGAACTAATGCAGCTAGCGATCAACTCGGAATGACCACCAACAAAGGAAGCACAGCATAGAGTACTAGGCAGAGGAGAACAGATAGATTCCCTCACATGATCTGAACATTAAACATATTCCAAAGAAGGTAACACTTTTCTTCCGTTGCTGTTAATTGATTTTTTTTCTCATATAACAAACATACGAGTTGCCTTCACCTTTGCTCAGGTAGCATACTGTCTGTGGCTATTTTCAGACAAGTCACCATTGTCATCATCAATGTGCGCTTGCACCTCCCTATAGCAGGTTTGCATGACCCGCATCTAAGTGAGCACACACATTCATAACTCAGCATTGATGAATAGTCTTGTGCTCATTTTCTGAGCTTGCTTTACATTCATCTATGCATCAGCCCCAATGCATTGAATTGGTCAGCCACAAGAACAGCAACACTAACGAATACCTCCAGAGATATCCATTAAAAATCTGTAACTTTCTGGAAATTTGGGACAACTAATGGCTGTGGCTTTCCCCTCTAATGGCAGGTGTAGCAGCAGTCTGTCATATTTACTCTCCCGGTAATGATGAAAACGTATAGCTAACATATAGCTAGCATTTTATTGTATATACAACATTGTGTACAGAATGTGAAAACTAAATACAGTAATCTTTCCATTCCCACCATGGACCTAACTGTGTGGAGTTTGTATATTCTCTCCATGCCTGTGTGGGTTTCCTCCGGGTACTCCGGTTTCCTCCAACAGTCCAAAAATATACCAGTAGGTTAATTGGCTCCCAACAAAACATTTTTTATCCTAGTGTGTAAGCTTGTTTATGTACATGGGCAGACTAGATGGGCCGAGTGCTTCTTATCTGCCGTCACATTGTATGTTTCTATGGGGTACATTTACTAAGCAGTGATAAGAGTGGCGAAGTGAGCCAGTGGAGAAATTTCCCCATCAACCAATCAGCAGCTCTGTATTATTTTATAGTATGAAAATTATAGATGTTACTTCAGTGCTGATTGGTTGATGGGGAAATTTCTCCACTGGCTCACTTCTCCACTCTTATCACTGCTTAATGTATCCCTATGTTATAGAAGACGATATCTTTATATAGAATAGTAAAACACAGCTTGATACTTACGACAGAATCAATGCAACTATATTAAGCAAAATAAAAATGTATGAATGTCAGACAAATGATATAAACATTTGTTTTAACTGTGATGAATTTCATGTGCTTGTAGAAGTTGCAGTAAATAGGCCATGCATTCCCAATCACAGTCCTCAAGGCACACTGATGCCGCTTTTAGATCGCAATGCTGGGTCCCAACCGGGAATTGTAAATGGGTCCTTCCCGGGTGGGACCCGGCTTTGTACCCTACACACCACAATCCCGACCCGGCAATATGCAGGGTCAGGTTGCCATCCGGGGATGGAGCCAGCATCGGGGGAGGGTGCACCTCTCACTATGCAGAGAACGGGTACCTGGTCGCATCCATCCGGGTAACCTGTTCACACTGCGCCTGACCAGGGAATAACCCTTTTTATAACCCAGGTTGAATTACCAGGTCAGACGACCCGGGAATACGTCCATGGACCTGGCAATATACCGGCAATATACACCCCTGAAGTACTTAGGATTAGTAAAGCACAGTAAAATGCATACTGTAAGAAAGTCACATGGTGCCTAATTCAGCTTCTGACGCTGATCTGCAAAAATTGCTGTGAAGCGATTCCTGCACATCAGCGCATACGCGTATCGTGGTCTTACACTGCATTCTCTTCAGAACGTAGTTTAAGATTTGGAGAGGGGCAAAAATGGGGTGTCGATGCTGCGTTTTGTGGTCATCAACGCTCAATTTTAGGGGTGCAACATCGGAGGCGTGTCCAGACCGTTGAAGGAGGGGTGGGCTATGGCAGCTGCGTGACATTACAGGCAGCCACTGCGACCCTAAACATGGCGGCCCTCCAACTGCCTACGCAGCTTGCTGCGTAGGTAGGGGGCTACCTTAATCATATAGCAATGCGCTGGCATATTTGCAGAGAGGCAGGGTCTGGCATGCACGGCGGTCTTGCCCTGTCTTGTGCGGACCCCCGCATGTTAATGAAAAGAGTTGTCGTTTTTTTCCGCAAAGTTACAACTGAAGCTGAATTAGGCCCATAGGGGGTCATTCCGAGTTGTTCGCTCGCTAGCTGTTTTAGCAGCCGTGCAAACACTATGCCGCCTCCCACTGGGAGTGTATTTTAGCTTAGCAGAAGTGCGAACGAAAGGATCGCACAGCGGCTACAAAATATTTTTGTGCAGTTTCAGAGTAGCTTCAGACCTACTCAGCGCTTGCGATCACTCCAGACTATTCAGTTCATGTTTTGACGTCACACACCCGCCCAGCGTTCGCCCAGCCACGCCTGTGTTTTTCCTGTCACGCCTGCGTTTTTTTGATCACTCCCTGAAAACAGTCAGTTGACACCCAGAAATATCCACTTCCTGTCAATCACTCTGCGGCCAGCAGTGCGACTGAAAAGCTTAGCTAGACCTTGTGTGAAACTACATCGGTCATTGTGAAAGTTCATCGCGCGTGCGCATTGCGCCGCATACGCATGCACAGAAGTTCCTTTTTTTTTTGCATCATCGCTGCGCAGCGAACATTTTCAGCTAGCGATCAACTCGGAATGACCCCCATGGTGCGGATGACTTGCAAACTATAAGGATTATGATGATAGGTGTAATTTAACATTTATTTAGTATAGCAACAGGTCTAATGCAGTGGATTCAGAGCAGATTTATCTGGTCTTCTTACAGTTGTGTCCAGTGTAATACATAATTTCTTTATTTTAATATTTTCATTACAGAATGAGTATTGGGTGTGATGAATACAGATAGAAAGGGCTGTGTGGATAGTGGATGAAGCTGCATAACATAATGAGGAAATGTAGTCTTTTGCTGTAAGGCAGATGCATATATTTCAGGGGGAAAAATGCTGGACCTGCGGCAAACGTTGATAATGCAGGTGATGTGTATAGATAATGCAGGTGATGTGTATAGATAATGGTATTCTGTCTCCTTCCATTAGGAGGCTGTAATACATTTTACCACACTAAGAATATGCCCAATACATGTTTGTGCATGTTTATGGGTTCCTAACCTGGGGGGCAGGGAAGAATGGAATATAAAATGGTATTAGGTGTGCATGAACATTATTCCATACAGATGTTAGAGTTGGGCATTTTCACCAAATGTGGGACCCACCCATCTGCGCATCTTGGAAGTGTTGGGAAAGATTTAAGTAAATCTCATGGGCAAAAGTACCACCTGCAATATTCTTTGGGGGAATTTGATTCAGTTCTTTGTGGTACTTTGCTAATTCTTCTGCCAATTCTTTTGTGCTGAAATTAATTTTTTGGGAATCGGTATGAAATACCTCCAATCAAAATCCCGACGGTCAAAATCCCGACAGCAATTGACCGACGGTCAAAGTCCCGACAAGTTCAAAATCCCGACATGGACAAAATACCAACATTTAAAATACCAACAAGGTCAAAATACCGACATGTAAAATGCCGACAGGCCAAAATACCGACATGCATTGTTCATTGTTTTTTGTGTGTGTATGTCGACATGGACACCATATAAGTGTACCGCGTCCCCTCGCATGGTGAACGCACTTTGGGCACGGTGCCTCGCTGCGCTCGGCACACTATTATATTCCGCCTCCAGGTCCACTGGGATGGTAGAATATGAACAAGTCGGTTTCAATTAAAAAATCACGAAAAACTCATGTCGGCATTTTGATCTGTCAGCATTTTACATGTCGGTATTTTGACCTTGTCGGTATTGTAAATGTCAGTATTTTGTCCATGTCGGGATTTTGACCTTGTCGGGATTTTGACCGTCGGTCAATTGCTGTCGGGATTTCGACCGTCAGGATTTTGATTAGAGGTAAATTGACTGCATCCCATTTTTTGTTATCAGTTATATGAAGGATAATCGAGCACAGATTTGCTTTTGTTTTTTTGCTAACCTAAACCTGTGTTGATTCACTGCAGGTATTACTCTGTCTTGTACCCTCTCGAAAGGAAGATATCAGATTCCAAGGCAAGGGACTTGCTGATCTACATCTGGACTCATGCAGTTGTTGCCAGTGTTCCTGTTTTTGCTGTGACTAATGTGACTGACATTTACGCCATGTCAACCTGCTCCGAGTCTTGGGGCTATTCTCTGGGTCACTTGGTGTATGTGTTGGTGTACAACGTCACCACCGTTTTAGTGCCAGTAGCTGTGGTTTTCCTATTCATGCTACTCATCCGCAGAGCGCTGAGTGCCAGCCAGAAAAAGAAGGTGATCATAGCAGCTTTGAGGACACCACAGAACTCTATATCTATACCATATGTATCCCAAAAGGAGGCTGAACTACATGCCATGCTGCTGTCCATGGTTCTGATATTTATTCTCTGCAGTGTTCCCTATGTAACATTGGTTGTTTATCGCACTGTGCTCAATGTGTCTCATATCTCAGACTTTCTAATGCTCACAGCCATCTGGTTGCCCAAGGTTTCCCTTGTCACCAATCCCTTACTTTTCTTGACTGTCAACAAGTCTGTGCGCAAGTGTGTGGTGGGCACCATAGTGCAGCTTCACCGGCGCTATAGTCGAAGGAACGTTGTCAACCTGGGATCAGTGGCAGAGGTGAATCTGGAACCCAGTGTCCGCTCAGGAAGCCAGCTTCTAGAGATGTTCCATATTGGACAACAACAGATCTTCAAGTCTGTTGAGGATGAGGAGGAGAATGAGATTAAGTCAGCAGCTGCCCGAAGTTACAAACTGACGGAAACGATGCCAAGTACAAGCCTAGAGGTAGAAAACACTTTGGTACAAAAGTTAATTTCACAGAGTGCCGAATCTGCAGCACAAGTTGCCCCTGTGATGCCTGGTGAAGCTGAAATGCTCAATGACAAGTACTCCATGCAGTTTGGATTTGGGCCCTTTGAATTGCCACCACAGTGGTTGTCTGATAAACGTAACAGCAAGAAACGACTTTTACCTCCTCTTGGAAATACACCTGAGGAACTTATCCAGACCAAGCAGCCCAAATGTAAAGTTGAACGAAAAATAAGCAGGAACAATAAAGTTTGTATTTTTCCTAAAGTAGATTCTTAGCACAGCCTAAATCCCCAATCCCCAAAAGATCCTATGGATCTGAGCTCCAGTCTTGTTCCACATGCCAAATAGTGCACACAACAGGAGGGAGATGCACAATCAAAGTGTTCCTTACTATCATGGACTGCGTGTGTGCAGTGGAGATTTCCTTTTGTGTGCTCTCTGTACAACTGTGACATTCTGTGAAAAATCACAGACGATCACTTCCTATTAATATGGTGCTGTCACTCTGTTTGCTACTTTGCTCCCACAATCAATTGTCAATAGAATTGTACAAATAACCCATTTATTTCAAGATAATCCCTACATGACCACAGGTTAGCAACTAAAAATCAGTAATGTTAAATAATAAAGTTCTTAAAGTGAACCAGTCATCCCCACATAATTTGACAGGCTAACTATGGGTTCAGTTGTATCTATCATGGCTTATTCAGAATGGAGGAAGCCACTTTGTGGCCTGGACCAATGTTCATGTAAATGCAGCCTGTCGGTTTAGTAGGGACTTGTGACATCACTGAAGAATGCTATGCCTCGTACCTCCAGCAATGACATTAATTCATGGGGAATTGATAGGCTGGTTATCTCCTTATGGAGTGTCACGGAGCACTTTTCTTTTAAACAACCACCAATTTACTCTACTGGTGGTCAGAGTGCACTAGAAACTGTCGTTCAGCAATCAGTGTATAGCCACAAGTTGCCTATCTCTTCCTTATGGGGTAAAATCTTAAAATGAGTCACATGCTCTTAAATGTCCCTCTGCCCCCATAACTTATAAACTTTCATGTTTTTGCTAACTTGTTCCTTTTAGCAATTGCAAAACTAGACTTGCATGTCCACTGGACAATTTGTTTGATTTGCTGGCATGCAACTAATATTGCAAATGTATTATCTGAAACTGATTTTCTTAGTTTTTTTTTCAATGTAACTTCAATGTAATTTAGATCTGATCGCAGCAGTAAATTTGTTAGCCAATGGGCAATACCACATGCACTGCAGGGGAGGCAGATATAACATTTGCAGAGAGTTAGATTTGGGTGGGTTATTTTGTTTCTGTGCAGGGTAAATACTGGCTGCTTTATTTTTACACTGCAATTTAGATTTCATTTTGAATACACCCCACCCAAATCTAACTCTCTCTGCACATGTTATATCCCCCCCCCCCCCCATCCCTGCAATGCACATGGTTTTGCCCATTAGCTAACAAATTTGCTGCTGATATTAGGTCTGAATTAGGCCCTTTATTTTGACACAATTTGTATAAATGTATGTTGTCCATATGTCTGGCTGATTACACAATGCAGGAAGAGCAACTTTTTGACTTTATTTTGGGGCGACAGCACCAAAGACAGAATTTATACAGATGTTGTCTAAGGTTACAGAACGATTAAAGCAGGCATATTACCTTTTTACGTTTATTTTCTTTGGTGTTTGTACTATTTTTACTATTTAAATGCAATGTAGACTGTTTATCAGCATAGAGGAAGAGCTTTGTTCCAATATCACCATAAGAACCTCTCATGTTTGCCCCACACAGATGAGAACATGCAAAACTTCTATTTTTCAGATGTCTTTATAGGCCAGTAAACCTCTGCAGTGTGAGGTGAGTGGGATTTTTTCCAAGCTGATGTCCTAGTGCACCCCCTGTTAAATGTTGCATCTGTCATTTGGTTTTGCACCAGCAATAGTAAGTCTGCGTGATCTGAAACCCTTTTGCTATGTATCTCTTGCTGTATAATGTCTTAGCCAATCCAACTTTACAAACAGGATGAGCTGTGAAACTTTTGTAACTCCGGACTTTTACTTTTATATAGAGTGACATTACAATGCTAGCACAAAATGAGCATTGTTCAGTTTCTTTCAGATACAGAGGGTTCCTGTATACTATCTAATGCTCATCAGCACTGTGATTCAATTGGAGATAGAGCTATGAAGTATCAGGACACGTCGGTATGATGGAGAAACTGACAGCTCTTTTAGTGCATGCACGTAAACTAACTTTTTTATCGCTAATATCAATTGTTTATCCTTTTTAATTTATAGATTTGGTATCCTACACCTTATAATATGCACATTGAGTAGATGTCTCATGATATGTCTGTAGATTGCAATAAACATGATCTATTGAATGATGTAATATGTCTATAATGAATGGAACAACTATGTTTCATTGTACAGTTGCCTATTAAAGTATCATACTCTGTTGAGCTACAGATTATTTGTAAAGACCATCCTTTGTGAAGATCCTAAAATAAGCTATTCCCGTGAAAAATCATTTAAAAGGACACTATCAACTACACGGCACCAGTGGTTTCCAAAAGAGGTCTCTACTGAGTGGGTTTACTTAGGAGGGACGGATTGGATTTTGAATAATATTACATTGAGCGTAACTGTTTTGTGTTTTCATTTTCATCAATGTGGGAGCACTGGGCATGAGTTTAAGGGTATAGCAACTGGAAAAAGCTTGGTAACCAATCATCTGTACCATCTATTTATGTATAAAATAAAGATACTCCAGTCTCCCTACTGTTTTTATGCAACACCCAACCTCCCACAAATCTTCTTGCAGTTCTCTCAGAGTGATGTAGAGTTCTCTCAGCCTTATGTAGACTATAGGTACTATTACAATTACACCACCATATGGAGTTTTTAAAATTAATATTATGGTGTCCATAATCATAAATAAAAGATCAACATTTTCTGCATCACTTTAATGACATGAGTATACTGAGCCTATGTAGGTCGGTGGTGATAGTATGCCCATCTTGTTCAGCATGGTGGCACATATGTGTATTAAAATCAAAACCTGTTTCCTCTCCATTCTCTCTGGAAATGCAGTGCAAATACATACACACACATAACACAACTAAAGGTCCCCATACACTTATGCAACTTCTCCGAGGGAAGAAGTTGCATAGGATTCCCTTTAGCTCCCCAGGAGCTTCCCGGACAGCAGGATCACATACGATACATCATATGCGGTCCTTTTGCATATGATGTATCGTATGTGATCCTGTCCAAGGCTCCGATATCTGACAAATGTATAGTGTAACCCTTGCGATCTCCGATCCGATGAGCACGATACCGCGCACCGGATCGGAATCGGAGGTAAAACACCTGCGATTTGCCACTTTTCATCCCGATTTCTCTGCCCGATCCGATGAAATCGGGCCAAATCGCACAAGTGTATCAGAACAGTACTTCATAATAGGATCTCCTTAACAGGCTCGAGAAGTACAAGGCACCAGACAGGTATCCACTCATTCTCATGATTAAGATCTAGTGACACCAGAGTAAAACCAAGGCATTTTCCAATGTGCATCCAGTGTGTTTCGGAAATGAGGGTCTCGGTACTACACCGTTTTATTTTTTATTGCCATGATTAGTGTTTAGAGCAGGCATGTCCAAACTGCGGCCCTCCAGCTGTTGAGAAACTACACATCCCAGCATGCCCTGACACAGCTTTAGCATTCTCTGACAGCAAAACTGTGTCAGGGCATGCTGGGATATGTAGTTTCACAACAGCTGGAGGGCCGCAGTTTGGACATGCCTGGTTTAGAGAGACTCTTACATTTCAAAGAAGTCCAGCAGAGGGCAGCATGGTAATACACTAGGATAGGATTTACCACACTTAAAATTAGAGCTGTGTTGCATGTGGTTCATTGTGCACTATAGGCAGTAAAATAAATGAAAGTCCAGTTAAACATGTAGGAAATGAAACAAGCATGATTTATAGAAGATTTCCACCTATATAAATCTGGAATTTGCCCTACAAAGAGTAGAACAGGTTATCAACAAAACTTGGGGAAGAGAGTGACAATGCCACACCAGTCACCTGGGCCTCAAAACTCTTTTATAGAAGCACCAAGTCACTGGTAGGGTTGCCACGCACCTCATGCGTCAGCAATTCCTGGAGATCCACCCCGCCTATTCCAACCAACCGACACCAAGCAATGTTCATGTAAATAAAATGATGTACCATATTTATAAAATAGTAAATGTATTTTATTAGAAATACACAGATGCATTAGAAACACGCACATGCTCAGCCAGCACAGTGGGAAGCAGAACAAGGGGCAACGTGATACCTGCAGGACCACCGGACTAGGCTGCACACTGGTAAGATCTGTGATGCTAAGTCCCGATTCCTGACATAATCTTGGTAACAGCATATCTCCCAACTGTCCCGATTTTCACGGGACAGTGCCACTTTTTTGGGTCTGTCCCGCTGTTCCACCCGTGGGCCGCAGTGTCCCGCGGTGGAGGGGGGGGGGGCAGTTGGGAGGCTCCTGTCATCGCTGACCTGCTTAGCAGAGCAGTGGTGAATGCGCACAGCATCTATTCACTGGAGACAGAGAGAGAGGGGGCATGCCAGCAGCTCACAGAGCGCTGGGCATGCCCCCTAAGTAATGAAAATTGGGGCGTGGCTCGCAATCGCGGTCCCTCCCATGAAGCCATGCCGCTTCAATAGACCACACCCCTTTTCGGGAACGCGCAGTGAAGACAGGCTCGGCTCCCCTATTTTTCCACATAAATTCTCTAAATGCCGAGCCTGAACAGGGAGGGCCTGAGGTTATGACTATGTTGATGCCTGGTGGACATTACTCCAATGGTTAGTGTCATACTCACCTCTCCTGTCCAGCTGCTGCTCGATCCATCGTGGCCATGGCCGCCACCGGCCGCCGCACCGTCCCTATCCCCACCATCCCCTCAGGTCTGCGTCCGCGCGATGACGTCCATGAAGTTTGACGCACAGCGACGCAGACCTCCTCTTCCGGACGGATGGGTGGGGTCACGTGGGGGCGGGATGCCGGGACCTCCGCTCCTGTTATTATCGTCCGGAGGCCGCAGCACAATGCACGGCCGCACAATGTACAATGACACACGGGGGGGGGCGTGGCGGGTCCCGGAATCCGGGAGAGAGCAAAAGCCTCCTGGAGGGTTGCCACCAAATCCTGCAGAATCCAGGAAATCCGGGAAAGTTGGCAACACTAGTCACTGGGCATCCTGGACCCACTTCACCTCTGGGGCTTATACCTAATGAAGTGGTGCCACTTCTGCCAAAGCCTACTAAATAGTACAAATGTCCAGGACCCCTGACGCATAAGAGAGAACAGCAAATTAAATGCCACAGTAGCCACTAATGTTCTTGCAGTGATTGGCAAAATAATTTGTGCCTGACACATCACGACTTATTATGTGGCTAGAGCACTGATTGGACAGCAGCTGCAGCCATCTAGTTAATATTGTTGATAAGCTGGTCTATAAGTAGCTTTTACACAGGCGCTGGGAGTGTGAATATTTCCAACTGTGCAATGTCCGGGATCCCTGCCATTATACTAGTTGGGAGTTTATAATATAACATTTCATTTGGACAGACAAATGCTACTCAATAATAATAGTTTTAACTGCGATCAGCCATCTTTTAACACACTCAGGGCAATATGTAATAGCCTGTGATGTGCAGGTTGTGCGGAAAGTTCTGCCAGTATGCCCGTATTTTTAAAGCAGCAATTGTGTACAAGGTAAATCTGACCTGGTTTTGTCTTGTAAACAATTGCTACTTTAAAAATGCAGTCATACTTTTACAAGGAAAAACTGACCTGGTGTTGCTTGTAAACAAATCATACTTGTCTACTTTTCAAACCTAGTTTCTGGGAGATTATAGTAGGTAGTGTAATGTGCCATGAGTCGGTGGTGGTGGTGGTGGTAGGGCAGGGATGGGGAACCTTCGGTCCTCCAGCTGTTGTTGAACTACACATCCCAGCATGCCCTGCAACAGTTTTAGCATGGCCAAATGGCAAAACTGTAGCAAGGCATGCTGGTATGTGTAGTTCAACAACAGCTGGAGGACCGAAGGTTCCCCATCCCTGTGGTAGGGGGTGTCATTCTCCACCCAAGTGGTATGTCTAAATCCGATAGAAATTAACAATGAAAACAACTTGGGCGCTACCACAATCAAAATAAACTTGTAAGGGGACTCTACCATAAAAAGTTCATAAATGTTTCCAGAAAGATGTAGAAAGTCCAAAAGGTTTGTAACAAAAGTCCCCCCCAAAAACGGACTTTGCTTGTGGGTCTCTCGACCTGGAACAATATTTCTGAAGCTTCTTGTTGAGACGTGATGCCATCATGTCCACTTGAGGAACGCCCCAACAACTTGCCACCTCTGCAAAGACTTCTGGGTGGAGGCCCCATTCTCCTGGATGCAGATCGTGTCTGCTGAGGAAGTCTGCTTCCCAGTTGTCCACTCCCGGAATGAAAATTGCCGACAGAACTTTTGCATGTCTTTCTGCCCAGAGGAGTATCTTTGTCACCTCTGCCATTGCCGCTCTGTTTTTTGTTCCGCCTTGACGATTTATATAAGCTACTGCCGTTACATTGTCTGAATGGATCTGTATGGCACGACCTTGAAGAAGGTGTGCCGCTTGATGAAGACTGTTGTACACAGCTCTCAACTCCAGAATGTTTATGTGAAGGCGAGTTTCTTGACTTGACCATCTTCCTTGGAAGCTTTCGCCTTGCGTGACTGCTCCCCACCCTCGGAGACTTGCATCCGTGGTCACCAGGATCCAGGCCTGAATCTCGAACCTGCATCCCTCCAGGAGGTGAGAAGTTTGTAGCCTCCACAGGAGCGAAATTCTGGCTTTCGCTGACAAGGTTATCCTTTGATGCATGTGGAGATGCGACCCGGACCACTTGTCCAGTAGGTCCCACTGGAAGACCCTGGCATGGAATCGGCCATATTGTAGTGCCTCGTAAGCCGCTACCATTTTCCCCAACAGGCGAATGCACTGATGAATTGATACTGTTCTTGGTCTCAAAAGTTGTTTGACCATGCTCTGGATCTCCTGAGCCTTTTCCACCGGTAGAAATACTCTCTGTACCTCGGTGTCCAGTATCATTCCCAAAAATGATAATCTCATTTTGGAGTTGATGATCCAACCGTGCTGTTGAAGCACCTTCAGGGATAACGCTATGTTTTGGAGTAGCTTGTCCCTGGATCTCGCTTTTATGAGGAGATCGTCCAAGTATGGAATTATGTTGACTCCTTGTTTGCGAAGGAGAACCATCATCTCCGCCAACACCTTGGTGAATATTCTCGGAGCTGTGGAGAGCCCGAACGGTAATGTTTGGAATTGGTAGTGGCAATCCTGAACGGCAAACCTCAGGTATGCTTGATGTGGCGGGTAAATGGGGACATGCAAGTAAGCATCCTTGATGTCTACTGACACCAGAAATTCCTTTTCTTCCAAGCTGGAAATCACCGCTTTCAAGAATTCCATCTTGAATTTGAACCTTTTCAAATAAAGATTCAGAGATTTTAGGTTTAAAATCGGTCTGACCGAGCCATCCGGCTTCGGCACCACAAACAGGCTTGAATAAAAGCCTTGGTTCCTTTGTTCGGAAGGAACCAAGGAAATGACTTTGTCTTGACATAATTTGTGTATTGCGTTCAGGACATTTGTGCTGTCCTGAGCAGAAACTGGCAAGGCTGATTTGAAAAATCGGCATGGGGAAGGTCTTGAAATTCCAACCTGTAACCCTGGGACACTATCTGTAATATCCAAGGATCCAGGTCTGAGTGAAGCCAGACCTGGCTGAAAAATAGAAGACGTGACCCCACCCGATCGCACTCCCGCAGAAGAGCCCCAGCGTCATGCTGTGGCTTTTGCAGAAGTAGTTGCTGACTTCTGCTCCTGGGAGCCTGACGGTGTTGTAGATTTTCTACCTTTTCCTCTCCCTTTTCCTGTGAAAAAAGGGGTACTCTTAGCCTTTTTGTATTTGTTGGGCCGAAAGTACTGCATAGTATGAGAATGATATATTTTTTTAGCCGGTGCAGCTGCCGACGACAGAAATGCTGACTTGCCAGACGTAGTAGTTGATATCATGGCATCTAGTTTCTCTCCAAAGAGGGCCTCATCATTATAGGGGAGCGCCTCAATATTTCTTTTAGATTCAGCGTCAGCATTCCATTGGCGGATCCATAGGGCCCTGCGGGCTGAAATCGCCATAGCAGAGGCCCTTGAGCCCAGTAAGCCAACATCCTTCATAGCCTCAACCAAGTAACCTGCAGAATCTTTGCTATGACCTAGAATTTGCAGCATATCATCTTTATCGACCGTGTCAATATTAACAATTAAATTGTCTGCCCACTTTTCCACTGCGTTACCTACCCACGCAGAAGCAATTGTGGGCCTGAGTAACGTACCCGTAGCAACATAGATGGACTTTAAAGTCGTCTCTAATTTGCGGTCAGCAGGTTCTTTTAATGAAGCTGACCCTGGGGCAGGTAAAATGATTTTCTTTGACAACCTCGAGACTGAGGTGTCTATCATTGGGGGTGACTCCCACTTACGCCTATCCTCTTCAGGGAAAGGGTATGCTACCCGCAACCTTCTAGGGATAACAAACTTCTTTTCCGGGTTAGCCCAGGAATCCTCAAAGAATGTATTTAAGTCCTTAGATGGAGGAAAAGTCACCACTTGTTTTTTATTTCATTTAAAATAATCTTTTTCCTGAGGTGGAGGTGTTGTGTCAGGAAATTCCAACACCTCTTTTATAGCGACTATCATACATTGAATCCTCTTAGCCAGTTTGGGATCTACCCCCCTCAAATCTCCAGTGTCAACTTCAGTGTCGGAATCTGTGTCAGTGTCCCTCTGCATAATTTGGGCCAGAGACCTTTTCTGGGAAAAGGAGGAGTCCCGAGTGGGTGACGTGGAGGAATCAGCAAACAGAGCATCCTCCACAGACTGTCTCCATTGCTTTTGTCTGTTGTTCAGACTCAGAGAATTTCTTTGCTAGCTTAGACATATTACTGCAGCTTTCTCACCCATACAGGCTCAGAACACTCTTGTGTTTCCAAAATGGGTTCCTCTGGGGAAGAACTTACTTTAGACATGGTACACACGTGTACAGTCACACCACTCACACACAGGGGAGATATTGGGGACAGATCTACCTAAAGTCTGTCAGAGAGACCCAGAGGGAATTGCCAGTCCACACCATGCGCCCTATATGTATTGCATACAATAAATAGACAAACACAGCGCTTTTTTTTCCAATATGAAGCCCGCAGACTTCAATATACTATGCGCTCCCCTCCCCTTCTATAACACCCTGGTACTTGTATCAGCGATGTGTGAGGAGAAGCAGTGTCCAGGATCAGCGCTCCGGCGTCTCTGTGAGGAGAAAATCGGCGCCAAAGTGTTACTAGCAAGTCTGAGGAGAAGTCCCGCCCCCTGTAATGGCGCGGTTCAGCCCCAGTAATACATGTGTATACTGGCAGGGGTATGTACACCAGCGGCTCCCTTGTGTGTACTTTATCGCCAGTGAGAGTAAGGATTTGTTTTCCATGTCCCTCAGAACGGTCCCCCCCCCCCCCCCCCCCCGCGCGCCCTGCACTGGTACCTTAATGCCGCCATGATGACCGGAGGGCCCCTCTCTGCAGGTCTCCCGTAAATAATCACCAGCCTTCTGACTTCTGGCTCTGTTAGGGGGTGGCGGCAGTGCTCTGGGAGTGAGCAGCAGCCAGGCAAGGGCTGTGTTCAGTACCCTTCAGGAGCTAATGGTGTCCTGTCAGCGGAAGCAGAGCCATTGAACTAATTGAGAAGTTGGTTCCTACTTCCCCCCCTAAGTCCCACAAAGCAGGGAAGCTGTTGCCAGCAGCTTTCCTGTAAAATAAAAAACCTAACAAAGTCTTTTCCAACAGAACTCTGCGGAGCTCCACTGGTGTGCATCCAGTCTCCCGGGCACATTTTCTAAACTGAGGTCTGGAGGAGGGGCATGGAAGGAGGAGCCAGTTCACACTGTTAAAGTGCCGAAGGCTCCTGCGGAACCGCATATACCCCATGGTACTAAAAATGACCCCAGCATCCTCTAGGACGTAAGAGAAATAATATGTAGCCAAAATACCTTGTGAAATTCTGAATACAAAAAACTAAACAATGCAATGTCCACTGCTCAAAATTAGTAAAGAACCAGGAAGACATAAAAGGAGATTGAGTGAGGAGGGGGTTAAGAGGGGGGAGGGGGGGAGAGGAGAGGACATATAAGATAAGATAAAATAAAATAATATACAGAAGAAATTTTTTGCATCTTTCACAAGCTTTCCGACACATTTCAGTGGAGAAGATACATTCCATAAGTTTAGTTTAAGTATATCTCATAACTGCACATTTGTACAGTTGTTGTAGGTAAACCGATAGTTAAAGCTATAGTAACAGAAATTACTTGTAGATAATGTAATATTAGACGAAATCAATAGCTGAAGGAGGGTCTCTGAGAAATATATGGAAATGTGACAAAATGAACAGTAGAGAGGAAGCATAAGTAGAGGTAAGTACAACAGAGATAATCCAAGATACCCAGGATAGGCAATATAGCATATTCCACAACGAAAATGAGTCATCCATTAGAGTGTCTTGGGATGTCTATCACAGCATGTATTTGATTTTGTAATTCTATAGGCTTTGATGATATGAAGGCACCCCATTTCCTAAGAAATTTAGATATGCCCCTTTGAGGGTCAGAGGACAGTTCATATCTATCAAAATACATGTATCTCATTAGAAGATCATCGACCACTCTTGAAGGTCGGACTGTGTTTGACAATCCACGAATTCAGTATCACCTTTTTTGCAACTGTCACAAAAATAAAGAAAGAGATTAACGTTTTTTTTAAGGCAGCCAAGTTCAAAGTGTCAAAATTGGCAAAGAGCAATGGTATAGGATCTAATGATACATTCAGAAGGAAAACCGTGTTAAGATAATTAATAACTTAATACCAATATTTTTTAATATGTCCACAGGACCAAAGATTGTGAAACAGATGCAAAAGATGCACCACATTTTGGACATCTCCCTGATTCCCCCTCTACAAAATACCTGTTCCTTTATTTTCAGAGAAGATTATTTTATTAGTTTATCATAGAGAAGTCTGGGTTTATATTTATTATTGATATAACAAGAAATTATCGGTTGTAGGGGATCTAGAGAAATATCTGTTTCTGGCATAGTAGGTAGTGATAGGGCGTAATGGGCGACCTGCATGAGAGCAAATAAACAATTGCTGGGGAGATTAAATTCTAGTTGTAAGGTCTGGAATGACTTTATTGTACCTCTCGAGTTGAATACCTGAGATATAGTTCTGAGGCCTTTTGTAATGAGCCTTTGGTAAGTTGGATTTTCAATCCCAGGCATAAAAGCAGGGTTTCCCCAAATCGGTAACCAATCTTTCCTGAGTGTTTTTGTGTAATTTAGCGTTCACTGCATTCCATTTTTCATAAACATCTCTAAACAGTAGGTTGGTATATATATGGTTAGGGATTAGTTTCCTCGGGGTCTGTAAGAGAGCTCCCGGGGAATAAGGAGAGAAAACTTCACATTCCAAATCAAAGTCTGTGTAAGTGCTACGTTCCATTACCCAGTCAAGGGCGAATTGAAAAGGAAGTGCTCTTGAATATTGAGTTAAATCTGGAAGTCTTAATCCTCCATCTTTCTTGTGGCACCTCAACTTCCAGGAAGCAATTCGAGGTTTCTTAGATTTCCAGATAAATTTAGAGCAAACAGTTATAATATGTTTTCTCTATCGTCCTAGTGGATGCTGGGGTTCCTGAAAGGACCATGGGGAATAGCGGCTCCGCAGGAGACAGGGCACAAAAAGTAAAGCTTTAGGATCAGGTGGTGTGCACTGGCTCCTCCCCCTATGACCCTCCTCCAAGCCTCAGTTAGATTTTTGTGCCCGGCCGAGAAGGGTGCAATCTAGGTGGCTCTCCTAAAGAGCTGCTTAGAAAAGTTTAGCTTAGGTTTTTTATTTTACAGTGAGTCCTGCTGGCAACAGGATCACTGCAACGAGGGACTTAGGGGAGAAGAAGTGAACTCACCTGCGTGCAGGATGGATTGGCTTCTTGGCTACTGGACATTAGCTCCAGAGGGACGATCACAGGTACAGCCTGGATGGTCACCGGAGCCTCGCCGCCGGCCCCCTTGCAGATGCTGAAACGAGAAGAGGTCCAGAATCGGCGGCAGAAGACTCCTCAGTCTTCTTAAGGTAGCGCACAGCACTACAGCTGTGCGCCATTTTCCTCTCAGCACACTTCACACGGCAGTCACTGAGGGTGCAGGGCGCTGGGAGGGGGGCGCCCTGGGAGGCAAATGAAAACCTTTTTTGGCTAAAAATACCTCACATATAGCCTCCGGGGGCTATATGGAGATATTTAACCCCTGCCAGAATCCGTTAAGAGCGGGAGACGAGGCCGCCGAAAAAGGGGCGGGGCCTATCTCCTCAGCACACAGCGCCATTTTCCCTCACAGAAAGGCTGGAGGGAAGGCTCCCAGGCTCTCCCCTGCACTGCACTACAGAAACAGGGTTAAAACAGAGAGGGGGGGCACTAATTTGGCGTTAGAAATCTATAAAAAAGATGCTATAAGGGAAAACACTTATATAAGGTTGTCCCTATATAATTATAGCGTTTTTGGTGTGTGCTGGCAAACTCTCCCTCTGTCTCTCCAAAGGGCTAGTGGGTCCTGTCCTCTATCAGAGCATTCCCTGTGTGTGTGCTGTGTGTCGGTACGTGTGTGTCGACATGTATGAGGACGATGTTGGTGAGGAGGCGGAGCAATTGCCTGTAATGGTGATGTCACTCTCTAGGGAGTCGACACCAGAATGGATGGCTTATTTAGGGAATTACGTGATAATGTCAACACGAGCCAAGGTCGGTTGACGACATGAGACGGCCGACAAACAATTAGTACCGGTCCAGACGTCTCAAAAACACCGTCAGGGGTTTTAAAATGCCCGTTTACTTTAGTCGGTCGACACAGACACAGACAGGGACACTGAATCCAGTGTCGACGGTGAATAAACAAACGTATTCCTTATTAGGGCCACACGTTAAGGGCAATGAAGGAGGTGTTACATATTTCTGATACTACAAGTACCACAAAAGAGGGTATTATGTGGGATGTGAAAAAACTACCGTAGTTTTTCCTGAATCAGAAAAATTAAATGAAGTGTGTGATGATGCGTGGGTTCCCCCCGATAGAAAATATGGGCGGTATACCCTTTCCCGCCAGAAGTTAGGGCGCGTTGGGAAACACCCCTTAGGGTGGATAAGGCGCTCACACGCTTATCAGAACAAGTGGCGGTACCGTCTATAGATAGGGCCGTCCTCAAGGAGCCAGCTGACAGGAGGCTGGAAAAATATCATAAAAAGTATATACACACATACTGGTGTTATACTGCGACCAGCGATCGCCTCAGCCTGGATGTGCAGAGCTGGGGTGGCTTGGTCGGATTCCCTGACTAAAAATATTGATACCCTTGACAGGGACAGTATTTTATTGACTATAGAGCATTTAAAGGATGTATTTCTATATATGCGAGATGCACAGAGGGATATTTGCACTCTGGCATCAAGAGTAAGTGCGATGTCCATATCTGCCAGAAGATGTTTATGGACACGACAGTGGTCAGGTGATGCAGATTCCAAACGGCACAAAGGTGTATTGCCGTATAAAGGAAGAGGAGTTATTTGGGGTCGGTCCATCGGACCTGGTGGCCACGGCAACTGCTGGAAAATCCACCGTTTTTACCCTAAGTCACATCTCTGCAGAAAAAGACACCGTCTTTTCAGCTTCAGTCCTTTCGTCCCTATAAGAGTCATATCTGCCCAGGGATAGAGGAAAGGGAAGAAGACTGCAGCAGGCAGCCCATTCCCAGGAACAGAAGCGTTCCACCGCTTCTGACAAGCTCTCAGCATGACGCTGAGACCGTATAGGACCCCTGGATCCTACAAGTAGTATTCCAGGGGTACAGTTTGGAATGTCGAGACGTTTCCCCTGCGCAGGCTCCTGAAGGCTGCTTTACCAAGGTCTCCCTCCGACAAGGAGGCAGTATGGGAAAAAATTCACGAGCTGTATTCCCAGCAGGTGATAATTAAAATTACCCCTCCTACAACAAGAAAAGGGGTATTATTCCACACTATATTGTGGTACTGAAGCCAGAAGGCTAGGTGAGACCTATTCTAAATCTAAAAAAATTTGAACACTTACAAAGGTTCAAATCAAGATGGAGTCACTCAGAGCAGTGATAACGAACCGGGAAGAAGGGGACTATCTGGTGTCCCGAGACATCAGGGATGCTTACCTCCATGTCCCAAATTTGCCCTTATCACTAAGGGTACCTCAGGTTCGTGGTATAAAACTGTCACTATCAGTTTCAGACGCTGCCGTTTGGATTGTCTACGGCACCCCGGGTCTTTACCAAGGTAATGGCCGAAATGATGGTTCTTCTTCGAAGAAAAGGCGTCTTAATTATCCCTTACTTGGACGATCTCCTGATAAGGGCAAAGTCCAGGGAACAGTTGGAGGTCGGAGTAGCACTATCTCGGATACTGTTACAACAGCAGGGGTGGATTCTAAAGATTCCAAAATCGCAGCTGATCCCGACAACAAGTCTCCTGTGCTTAGGGATGATTCTGGACACAGTCCAGAAAAAGGTGTTTCTCCCGGAAGAGAAAGCCAGGGAGTTATCCGAGCTAGTCAGGAACCTCCTAAAATCAGTGCATCATTGCACAAGGGCCATGGTAAAAAAAATGGTGACTTCCTTCGAAGCAATTCCAGTCGGCAGATTTCATGCAAGAACTTTTCAGTGGGATCTGCTGGACAAATGGTCCGGATCGCATCTTCAGATGCATCAGCGGATAACCCTATATCCAAGGACAAGGGTGTCTCTCCTGTGGTGGTTACAGAGTGCTCATCTTCTAGAGGGCCGCAGATTCGGCATTCAGTTTTGGATGTTGGTGACCACGGAGGCCAGCCCGAGAGGCTGGGGAGCAGTCACACAAGGAAAAAATTTCCAGGGAGTGTGATCAAGTCTGGAGATTTTTCTCCACATAAATATAGCTAAGGGTAAATTTATAATGCTCTAAGCTTAGCAAGACCTCTGCTTCAAGGTCAGCCGGTATTGATCCAGTGGGATAGAACATCACGGCAGTCGCCCACGTAAATAGACAGGGCGGCACAAGAAGCAGGAGGGCAGTGGCAAAAACTGCAAGGACTTTTCGCTGGGCGGAAAATCATGTGATAGCACTGTCAGCAGTTTTTCATTCCGGGAATGGAAACTGGGAAGCAGACTTCCTCAGTAGGCACGTCCTCCACCCGGCAGAGTGGGAACTTCATGGGGAAGTTTTCCACATAATTGTAAACCGTTGGGAATTACCAAAGGTGGACATGATGGCGTCCCGTCTGAACAAAAAACGGGACAGGTATTGCGCCAGGTTAAGAGACCCTCAGGCAATAGCTGTGGACTTTTCTGGTAACACCGTGGGTGTACCAGTCGGTGTATGTGTTCCATCCTCTGCTTTTCATACCTAAGGTACTGAGAATTATAAGACGTAGAGGAGTAAGAACTAGACTCATGGCTCCGGATTGGCCAAGAAGGACTTGGTACCCGGAACTTCAAGAGATGCTCACAGAGGACTTATGGCCTCTGCCGCTAAGAAGGGACTTGTTTCAGCAAGTACCTTGTCTGTTCCAAGACTTACCGCAGCTGCGTTTGACGGCATGGCGGTGGAACGCCGGATCCTAAGGGAAAAGGCATTCAGGAAGAGGTCATTCCTACCCTGGTCAAAGCCAGAAAGGAGGTGACCGCACAACATTATCACCACATGTGGCGAAAATATGTTGCGTGGTGTGAGGCCAGGAAGGCTCCACGAAGAAATCTCAACTCGGTCGATTCCTGCATTTCTTGCAAACAGGAGTGTCTATGGGCCTCAAATTGGGGTCCATTAAGGTTCAAATTTCGGCCCTGTCGATTTTTCTTCCAGAAAGAATTGGCTTCAGTTCCTGAAGTCCAGAAGTTTGTCAAGGGAGTATTGCATATACAACCCCCTTTTGTGCCTCCAGTGGCACTGTGGGATCTCAACGTAGTTCTGGGATTCCTCAAAACACATTGGTTTAAAACCAGTCAAATCTGTGGATTTGAAGCATCTCACATGAAAAGTGAACATGCTCTTGGACCTGGCCTGGACCAGGCGAGTGTCAAATTGGTGGTTTTTTTCTCAAAAAAGCCCATATCTGTTTGTCCATTCGGACAGGGCAGAGCTGCGGACTCGTCCCCAGTTCTCTCCCTAAGGTGGTGTCAGTGTTTAACCTGAACCAGCTTATTGTGGTGTCTTGCGCCTACTAGGGACTTGGAGGACTCCAAGTTGCTAGATGTGGTCAGGGCCCTGAAAATATAGGTTCCAGGACGGCTGAAGTCAGGAGAACTGACTTGCTGTTATCCTGTATGCACCCAACAAACTGGGTGCTCTTGCTTTTAAGCAGACTTTTGCTAGTTGGATGTGTAATACAATTCAGCTTGCACATTCTGTGGCAGGCCTGCCACAGCCAAAATATGTAAATGCCCATTCCACAAGGAAGGTGGGCTCATCTTGGGCGGCTGCCCGAGGGGTCTCGGCTTTACAACTTTGCCGAGCGGCTATTTAATCAGGGGCAAACACGTTTGTAAAATCCTACAAATTTGATACCCTGGCTAAGGAGGACCTGGAGTTCTCTCATTCGGTGCTGCAGAGTCATCCGCACTCTCCCGCCCGTTTGGGAGCTTTGGTATAATCCCCATGGTCCTTTCAGGAACCCCAGCATCCACTAGGACGATAGAGAAAATAAGAATTTACTTACCGATAATTCTATTTCTCGGAGTCCGTAGTGGATGCTGGGCGCCCATCCCAAGTGCGGATTATCTGCAATACTTGTACATAGTTACAAAAATCGGGTTATTATTGTTGTGAGCCATCTTTTCAGAGGCTCCGCTGTTATCATACTGTTAACTGGGTTCAGATCACAGGTTGTACAGTGTGATTGGTGTGGCTGGTATGAGTCTTACCCGGGATTCATAAATCCTTCCTTATTGTGTACGCTCGTCCGGGCACAGTACCTAACTGAGGCTTGGAGGAGGGTCATAGGGGGAGGAGCCAGTGCACACCACCTGATCCTAAAGCTTTACTTTTTGTGCCCTGTCTCCTGCGGAGCCGCTATTCCCCATGGTCCTTTCAGGAACCCCAGCATCCACTACGGACTCCGAGAAATAGAATTATCGGTAAGTAAATTCTTATTTAATATCTTTCGCAGTTACTTTAAGAGGAAGCAGTTGCATAAGGTAAGTCAGTCTAGATAAGAGAACCGTCCTGAACACTTCGAGTCTACCTAAGAGGGATAACGGTAAATCATGCCAATTCACCATCGATTTTTCCATTTTGGTTATAGCCGGAACAAAATTAAAATCATACAGGTTATTCCATTTGTTTGGAAAATGAGTCATCCATTAGAGTGTCTTGGGATGTCTATCACAGCATGTATTTGATTTTGTAATTCTATAGGCTTTGATGATATGAAGGCACCCCATTTCCTAAGAAATTTAGATATGCCCCTTTGAGGGTCAGAGGACAGTTCATATCTATCAAAATACATGTATCTCATTAGAAGATCATCGACCACTCTTGAAGGTCGGACTGTGTTTGACAATCCACGAATTCAGTATCACCTTTTTTGCAACTGTCACAAAAATAAAGAAAGAGATTAACGTTTTTTTAAGGCAGCCAAGTTCAAAGTGTCAAAATTGGCAAAGAGCAATGGTATAGGATCTAATGATACATTCAGAAGGAAAACCGTGTTAAGATAATTAATAACTTAATACCAATATTTTTTAATATGTCCACAGGACCAAAGATTTTGAAACAGATGCAAAAGATGCACCATATTTTGGACATCTCCCTGATTCCCCCTCTACAAAATGCCGTCTCTGGCTCTGTGAGACATAGGCTCTATCCACTGTTTTCACATGCACTTCTTGTAAAACGGATGCACAGACAGTACGAAGAATTGTATCATATTGTTCAAATAAAGTTTTGTCGCGTGATAAGAACGGTATGTCTGTTTTCCATGCTGCGTGTACCTGTTCCTTTATTTTCAGAGAAGATTATTTTATTAGTTTATCATAGAGAAGTCTGGGTTTATATTTATTATTGATATAACAAGAAATTATCGGTTGTAGGGTATCTAGAGAAATATCTGTTTCTGGCATAGTAGGTAGTGATAGGGCGTAATGGGCGACCTGCATGAGAGCAAATAAACAATTGCTGGGGAGATTAAATTCTAGTTGTAAGGTCTGGAATGACTTTATTGTACCTCTCGAGTTGAATACCTGAGATATAGTTCTGAGGCCTTTTGTAATGAGCCTTTGGTAAATTGGATTTTCAATCCCAGGCATAAAAGCAGGGTTTCCCCAAATCGGTAACCAATCTTTCCTGAGTGTTTTTGTGTAATTTAGCGTTCACTGCATTCCATTTTTCATAAACATCTCTAAACAGTAGGTTGGTATATATATGGTTAGGGATTAGTTTCCTCGGGGTCTGTAAGAGAGCTCCCGGGGAATAAGGAGAGAAAACTTCACATTCCAAATCAAAGTCTGTGTAAGTGCTACGTTCCATTACCCAGTCAAGGGCGAATTGAAAAGGAAGTGCTCTTGAATATTGAGTTAAATCTGGAAGTCTGAATCCTCCATCTTTCTTGTGGCACCTCAACTTCCAGGAAGCAATTCGAGGTTTCTTAGATTTCCAGATAAATTTAGAGCAAACAGTTATAATATGTTTAATATCTTTCGCAGTTACTTTAAGAGGAAGCAGTTGCATAAGGTAAGTCAGTCTAGATAAGAGAACCGACCTGAACACTTCGAGTCTACCTAAGAGGGATAACGGTAAACCATGCCAATTCACCATCGATTTTTCCATTTTGGTTAAGCCGGAACAAAATTAAAATCATACAGGTTATTCAATTTGTTTGGAATATTAATGCCGAGATATTTTATGTGGAAAGGCATAATTTTAGTATTTCTCATATTATTTGCATATGGTAGATCCGGTGTGCTACCGCTCAGGATAAGTAATTCCGACTTATTGATATTCATTTTGGTATCAGGATATGCTACCAAATTTAGAAATTATATCCAAAACTATGGGGATAGAGTGCTCTGGGTTCGAGAGGAATAAGAGCATATCATCTGCAAATAATGACACCCTTAAATCCCATCTACCTACACTAATTCCCTGAAACAATGGTGACTGTCATAGAGCTATTGCTAAAGGTTCAAGTGCCAATATAAATAATAAAGGGAAAAGAGGGCAACCCTGTTTAGCCCCCCTCAATATCGGGATAGGATCTGAAAGGAGCCTGTTACATATTATTTAGGAAGACGGATCTGTATAAAGAGTTTGTAGAAAAAAAATATATTCTTGTGGGAAAGAGAAACGAGACAAGGTATCATAAAGATGATCCCAGTGCACCATGTCAAATGCTTTCTCAGCATCAAGGGAAAGAATGGCCTTGGGAGTGTTTGACATGGCGCACTGGGAACTACACACTGCAATGAGAAGGAAACGGATGTTAGCCACAGGGTTCCTGCAATTAACAAAACCCGTCTGATCTTTATGCATGAGGGAAGGTAGGACTGATTTCAATCATCCTGCTAAAATCTTAGAAGTTTGTATTCTATATTTAATAGTGATATCGGATCCGAGGAGTTTCTACCCAGTTTAATAAAGGCATTATTGTAATATAATGGGAGTTTACCAGACTCTAGTATAGAATTAAAGACTAAAACCAGAATAGGTATGATCTTGGGGGCCATCAATCTATAAAATTATGTCGTAAAGCCATCAGGGACTGGTGCTTTGCCCAGTTTCAGCTGGGAGATGGCAGATGATACTTCATCTATAGCGATGGCACCAGTTAAAGTATCACCCATGGTCCGTGATAGCTACGGTAAAGGTAGATTATCCCAAAATTGAGAGTCGCTGGGAGTAGGTAGTTTTGGAGTAGAATATAGAGTGCCATAAAACTTCTGCAATATCTTTGCTATCTGAGAATTTGATGTGGTCAGGGAACCATCACCGTTTTGCAGAGGGAATATAATAGAAGGGGCACATTGGCCTCTGAGTAAATTGGACATCAGCTTGCTAGACTTATTTGCAAATTTGTGGAACTTAAAGTTTTTGGTAACAGTGTGTGAGGCTTCCATTTTAATAAAAATACCTTCAAATTGCTTCCTTGCATGGAAATAAGTATCTTGAGTGAGCGGTGTGGGATTGGATTTGTATGCTTGGAAAGTAGAAGTAAGTAAATCTTGTGCCATTGTGTAGGCTAGTATTTCTTTCTTCTTATGTGCCGTAGTGTGAGAAATGATAACACATTGCTTTAAATGCTTGCCAAAAAAGCACCGGGTTACTCAATTTCGTGTCTAAATTATCCTTTTCAAAATCATCCCAAGCCTGAATAATAACACCTTTCAGAGTATTTCAATTCATTAAAGAAGAAGGGCATCGCCATCTAATAAAATTTCCTTTGTCATGAACCATCAAAAATTCTACCCACACTACCGCGTGAACAGAAATCGTAATGATCTCAATTTCTGCTTTAATAATTTTTGGCAACAACGTGGTAGACATTAATATGTAGTCTATCCTAGACACACTACCTCTCGCTGCCGATAGGCAGGAAAATTCCCTATCAATCGGGTGGAGCATGCGCCACATGTCCAACAAATCAAGTTTTTTTGCTAGTTCAGGGACACCCAATTTCGGGAGCTTAGGCACTGTACTGCAACATTTTGTCTATCCAGCTGGACAAGGCATATTAAATGCAAATCACATAAAATAATAGGTAGATGTATATGAGGGGGAGCATTAAAGCAATAATCTTCAACATAAAAGCCCTAGAATACATAATTAGGAGCGTATATTGAGACACAGACAAATTTCAACCGTTCAAGTAACAGATGGCAGAATACATATCTCCCCATAGGGTCTATCTGTTTTTCTGAAACCTCTACTTGGAGTTGTGATCTAGCTATAATCGCCACCCCTCGAGCCTTTGAATTATATGAAGCGGATGTGAGGACTTTCCATCCCAATATGTTTAGCTTGAGGATCTCGCTCTGTATAAGATGGGTCTCTTGCAAACATACTACGTCTAAGCCACTGACGTTTCTATAATGGGTGCAGTGTGTGTGGTACACATGGGCCCCTGAGTCCAGAGGGGCCCCCACCGCACACACTGCACCCATTTTCTAAATACTCACCCCTCCGGAGTCCCACGCCGACATCCACGGCGGTGTTAAAACCCTGTGAAAATGGCGCAGTGGTCATTTTCACGGAGTTCTGCGCACACGCAGTACAAAAGTCACTGGAAAAATGGCTGCCGCACCATTTTCCTGGAGATCTGAGCATGTGCAGTAGAGTCTGAGCGCTCAAGTGCTCAGACTCTCAGCGCTGCCGGCAGAGAGGGCCCGAACGGGGGAGGCTGCACCCGGGCCTCCTCCTCTCTTAAAGCGCCCCTGATCTAAGCGTAACTTGCGAAGGTACATTAAAACACATTACATTTTTTAGGGGATTTGAAAACCCCCCCATATTCCAACTGCCTATTTTTATAGACATATCAATATCTCAGAGAAGTCAATGTGTCACGATCCGGGTATCTGGACGCCATTACCTGCCGTTTAGGTGTCTTCTGAGTCTGGCCCAGCGTTCCAAATCCGGATCTCATCTGTGTCAACACTCTGCACATCCCTCCTGTCATTCTGAGACACTACCACAGCGGCGCCATGTTTGAATCCAACATGGCGTCTCCCGTCCTCCGCCGCCGTTACTGTGTTATTGCTGCAGGTTCTCAGAATCATGTATCATGCCTGCTGCGGCCTCTGCTGCCCTCCAGGTGTCTCAGCATGTAGCTGTCATCTGGCGTCTCCTGTCCTCCGCGGCCGGCGCCGCCATTATCATTATGTTTGCACATTTCATTTCAAACCAGTTTTCCCTCCAGGTTCCAGCATGGGCGCAGCCATGTTGGATTTGATCACATGCTCCAATTCCTCCAATCCACCGTCTCTGGAATCTGCATAATTGCCCAGCCAATGCCTGCATAGCAGCAGGTATAAGTATCCTGTGTCTGGGCCAGATAGATGTCAGTGCTTTGAATGTCATACCTTGTTCCAGTCTCTCTCTCCTGTGGCTTGTTTCTCCAGGTTCCAGCTCCTGTCTCCAGCATCCACAAAGAGACCCGCACCTGCTTTCCATCCTGCGGTGCAGCCTGACTGCAATCCTCTGTGACTGATCCAGCTTTCAGCTATTACCTCGTTTGCTTCCAGCTTCCAAGCTTGCAGCTATTAACCCATCTGTTTCCAGCAACCTGCTTCCAACAGAATTCAGCTTCCTTAAAGAGACGGTGTTCTCCCAGTGGATTTCTACTTCCAGCAGTATTCACTACCACCGGTAACCACTCTTCAATTCATCTGTTTCCACGCTCCCTAGTATCTGTCAGTTTTAACTCCGTGTTTCCACCATCTGGCTGGTTCCGTCCAGTGACTCCTACAGTGCATTCCAGTTACCAGCATCATCTCACACACCTACTGGCATGTTCCTCGGTTGTCTCCACTACTACAGCCTGGCCTGGTAAGGTTATTCTACCCAAGGACTATAAAATCCGTTCTGCAACCTACCAGTGCCCTGTTATACCTTTTTATGGTTTAGTGATCCAGGAACTGTATTATCTGCCACTGCTAATACTGACTGTGAACGCTGTTGTGATTATACGGAGTCTGTTTAATAAACTTTCATTTGACTTTTAACCTGCTTGTCATGGTCACACCTTCGGGTTTCCTTCCACACTTACATGTCCAGGGGTCTGATTAAACCATCTAAGTTTAACTTCATTCCAGCCCCTACAACTGAGGCTTCCTCCCGTCAGCCTAAACCCTCAGTTGTGACAGTAAGCACTGACCATATGAATCCAGCCGGAGACCAGGATCAAGCGGCTAGACCTATGCAAGAACTGGCAGCCAGACTCGAACATCAGGAGGCTGCACAAGGTCACATCATCCGCTGTCTCCAGGATCTCTCCACTCGGCTGGATGGGATTCAGACGACCCTCCGTGGACCTGGCACGTCTGGTGCGTCCACCACAGTGACTCCAGCTGTAACCCCACCCACCTTGCCCATTTCCATACCACGTCTTCATCTTCCAACGCCAGCAAAATTTGACGGATCTCCAAGGTTCTGCAGGGGATTTCTCAACCAATGCGAAATCCATTTTGAGCTTCAATCTGGCAACTTCCCCAGTGACCGTACCAAAGTTACTTATATTATTTCTCTCCTCAGTGGCTCAGCCCTTGATTGGGCATCACCGTTATGGGAGAAGTCTGATCCCCTGCTGTCCTCCTATACTGACTTTGTAGCATCATTCAGGCGCATCTTCGACGAGCCGGGCCGGGTTTCCTCTGCTTCATCTGAGATTCTCCGTCTACGCCAGGGAACACGTACTGTGGGACAGTATCTTATACAGTTCAAAAT
The DNA here is from genome assembly GCF_028390025.1 of Pseudophryne corroboree. Taxonomy (NCBI): domain Eukaryota; kingdom Metazoa; phylum Chordata; class Amphibia; order Anura; family Myobatrachidae; genus Pseudophryne; species Pseudophryne corroboree. Next base: position 128,936,234 of record NC_086455.1, read on the forward strand.
CCTGGCATCTGAACTGGCCTGGAACGACGAGGCCCTGTATGCTGCATTCTGGCATGGCTTGTCAGAACGCATTAAAGATGAGTTAGCTACCAGAGACTTGCCTTCTAAGTTGGATGAGCTAATTTCACTATGCACGAAGGTTGATCTACGGTTCAGAGAGAGAGCAACCGAGCGAGGAAGATCATCCGTTCCTAAATCTTCTGCTCCTCCTCCTCGTCAACCATCTCCATCCAAGGATGAGCCTATGCAAATTGGTCGTTCCCGTCTATCTCCCGCTGAGCGCCGAAGACGCCTCTCCGAGTCTCTATGTCTCTACTGTGCAGCTCCGTCGCACACTATCAACGCCTGTCCCAAACGTTCGGGACTCCAGATCCTAGCTCGCCAAGGAGAGGGCCGGCTAGGAGTAATGATCTCCTCTCCATCTCCTCATGATTGTAACCTCCCAGTGTCGCTCCAAATTGCTCAACGTTACAGGAACGTCATTGCCCTCCTTGATTCCGGAGCAGCTGGGAATTTCATAACCGAAGCCTATGTTAAACGGTGGTCCCTACCCACCGAGAGACTGTCCTCGTCCATCTCTTTGACTGCCGTGGATGGCAGCAAGATTTTTGACGCAGTCATTTCCTTAAGGACTCTTCCAGTTCGTCTGAGAGTGGGAGTTCTTCATTCTGAGTATATTTCTTTTCTAGTGATTCCAAGAGCCACACATCCAGTGGTTTTAGGCCTTCCATGGCTCCGTCTCCACAACCCATCGATTGACTGGACGACTACGCAAATACTGGCATGGGGGCCCTCCTGTGCTGAGACCTGTTTAGCCAAAGTTCTTCCTGTTTGTTCTTCCTTCCCCAGGTCATCTGATGTTCCACCTCCTCCATATCAAGACGTCACGAACGTGTTCAGTAAAGCCTCTGCTGATATCCTTCCTCCTCATAGAGAATGGGACTGCCCAATCGACCTCATTCCAGGGAAGGTTCCACCGCGAGGCCGAACTTATCCGTTGTCTCTGCCTGAGACACACTCCATGGAAGAGTACATCAAAGAGAACCTGGCGAAGGGTTTCATCCGACCATCTTCTTCTCCAGCCGGCGCAGGCTTCTTCTTCGTTAAGAAGAAAGACGGTGGTCTGCGTCCGTGCATCGACTACAGAGGTCTGAACGACATTACCGTCAAGAACCGATACCCTTTACCCCTGATTACCGAGCTCTTTGATAGAGTTAGTGGTGCAACCATTTTCACAAAGCTGGACTTGAGGGGTGCCTACAATCTCATCCGAATCCGTGAGGGTGACGAGTGGAAGACCGCCTTTAACACCCGTGACGGACATTATGAGTACCTCGTCATGCCCTTCGGATTGAGCAATGCTCCAGCAGTCTTCCAGCACTTCGTGAATGAGATCTTCAGGGACATCTTGTACCGCCATGTCGTGGTTTATCTAGATGACATCCTCATCTTTGCTAATAATCTCAAAGATCATCGTTTCTGGGTAAAAGAGGTTCTTTCCCGTCTCCGTGTCAATCACCTCTATTGTAAATTGGAGAAGTGTGTGTTTGAAGTTAAAACCATTCCGTTTCTAGGTTACATTGTGTCCGGTTCCGGACTAGAGATGGATCCTGAGAAACTCCAAGCAATCCAGAATTGGCCTATACCCTTAACCCTCAAAGGGGTCCAGAGGTTCTTAGGGTTCGCCAATTATTATAGAAAATTTATACGAGACTTTTCCACCATTGTGGCGCCTATCACTGCATTAACCAAGAAAGGTGCTAATCCGTCCAAGTGGTCCGAGGAAGCTACGCAGGCCTTTCACCTTCTGAAGCAACGGTTCATCTCTGCACCAGTTCTGAAACAGCCCGACACCGACTCTCCTTTTATCTTAGCGGTAGATGCCTCCTCCGTTGGAGTAGGAGCAGTGTTATCCCAGAGGGCCAAAGATGGACATCCTTGCAGTTTCTTCTCCCGGAAGTTCTCCCCAGCTGAGCGCAACTATGCCATTGGCGATCAGGAGTTGCTGGCCATCAAGCTCGCTCTGGAGGAGTGGAGATACCTGTTGGAGGGAGCTTCCCACTCAATCACCATACTTACCGACCACAAAAATCTTTTATATCTCAAAGGCGCACAATGTCTGAATCCTCGTCAGGCCAGATGGGCACTTTTCTTCTCTAGGTTTGACTTTAAACTCCAGTTCTGTCCGGGTTCTCAGAATCGTAAGGCCGATGCCCTTTCCCGCTCATGGGAGCAAGAAAATGAGTCCGAGTCTGCAGACAAGCATCCTATTATTAATCCGTTGGCATTCTCCACGGTAGGGATGGACTCTACGCCTCCACCAGGGAAAAGTTTTGTTAAGCCAGTTCTAAGGAAGAAGCTCATGCATTGGGCCCATGCTTCCCGTTTTGCTGGACATACAGGCATTCAGAAAACCCTTGAATTTATTTCTAGGTCCTACTGGTGGCCAACTCTGAAGAAGGACGTTATGGAATTTATTGCCTCCTGCCCAAAGTGTGCCCAACACAAAGTCTCCCGCCAGTCGCCTGCGGGGCAACTGGTTCCATTATCTGTTCCCCGTCGACCATGGACCCATTTGTCGATGGACTTTGTTTCCGATCTACCTATCTGCAACAAGTTTAATACCATCTGGGTGGTAGTTGACCGGTTCACCAAGATGGCACATTTCATCCCTCTCACCGGTCTTCCGTCAGCTTCCAAGTTGGCTCAAGTATTTATACAAGAGATCTTCCGACTTCACGGTCTTCCTGAAGAGATCATCTCGGATCGTGGAGTACAATTTGTAGCCAAATTTTGGCGAAGTTTGTGTCAAGTCCTCCAAGTCAAGTTAAAGTTTTCCACGGCTTATCATCCTCAGACCAATGGTCAAACCGAGAGGGTGAATCAGGACTTGGAGGCCTTCCTCCGTATATATGTGTCTTCCTCTCAAGATGACTGGGTTCAACTCCTTCCTTGGGCCGAGTTCAGCCACAACAATCAATACCATTCCTCATCTTCTACACCATTCTTCATTAATTATGGATTCCACCCTAAAGTCCCAGAATTCCAACCGCTTCCCGCAACTTCTGTTCCAGCAGTGGATGTCACCTTGCGTCAGTTTTCAAATAACTGGAGGAACGTCCGCGCAGCCCTGCTTAAAGCCTCATCCAGGTATAAGAAGTTTGCCGATAGGAAGCGTAGAGCGGTTCCTGCTCTCAAGGTGGGTGATCGTGTGTGGTTGTCCACGAAGAATTTGAGGTTGAGAGTTCCCAGCATGAAATTTGCACCTCGCTACATCGGTCCCTTTAAGATTGAACAAGTCATCAATCCTGTTGCCTACAGATTACAGTTACCACCCTTCTTGAAAATACCCAGGACATTTCATGTTTCCTTGTTGAAACCGCTGATCCTAAATCGGTTTCATTCCGCACTTCCTCCAGCTCCCAAAGTTCAGACTCAACGGGGAGTCGAGTACGAGGTGGCCAAGATTTTGGACTCACGTTTTCGTTACGGTCAGCTACAGTATCTCATTGACTGGAAGGGCTATGGTCCTGAAGAACGCTCTTGGACCAATGCCTCGGACGTCCATGCTCCTGCCTTGGTCCGAAATTTCCACTCAAAGTTTCCTTTAAAGCCTAAGAAGTGTCCTGGGGCCACTCCTAAAGGGGGGGGGTGCTGTCACGATCCGGGTATCTGGACGCCATTACCTGCCGTTTAGGTGTCTTCTGAGACTGGCCCAGCGTTCCAAATCCGGATCTCATCTGTGTCAACACTCTGCACATCCCTCCTGTCATTCTGAGACACTACCACAGCGGCGCCATGTTTGAATCCAACATGGCGTCTCCCGTCCTCCGCGGCCTCCGCCGCCGTTACTGTGTTATTGCTGCAGGTTCTCAGAATCATGTATCATGCCTGCCGCGGCCTCTGCTGCCCTCCAGGTGTCTCAGCATGTAGCTGTCATCTGGCGTCTCCTGTCCTCCGCGGCCGGCGCCGCCATTATCATTATGTTTGCACATTTCATTTCAAACCAGTTTTCCCTCCAGGTTCCAGCATGGGCGCAGCCATGTTGGATTTGATCACATGCTCCAATTCCTCCAATCCACCGTCTCTGGAATCTGCATAATTGCCCAGCCAATGCCTGCATAGCAGCAGGTATAAGTATCCTGTGTCTGGGCCAGATAGATGTCAGTGCTTTGAATGTCATACCTTGTTCCAGTCTCTCTCTCCTGTGGCTTGTTTCTCCAGGTTCCAGCTCCTGTCTCCAGCATCCACAAAGAGACCCGCACCTGCTTTCCATCCTGCGGTGCAGCCTGACTTTGCAATCCTCTGTGACTGATCCAGCTTTCAGCTATTACCTCGTTTGCTTCCAGCTTCCAAGCTTGCAGCTATTAACCCATCTGTTTCCAGCAACCTGCTTCCAACAGAATTCAGCTTCCTTAAAGAGCCGGTGTTCTCCCAGTGGATTTCTACTTCCAGCAGTATTCACTACCACCGGTAACCACTCTTCAATTCATCTGTTTCCACGCTCCCTAGTATCTGTCAGTTTTAACTCTGTGTTTCCACCATCTGGCTGGTTCCGTCCAGTGACTCCTACAGTGCATTCCAGTTACCAGCATCATCTCACACACCTACTGGCGTGTTCCTCGGTTGTCTCCACTACTACAGCCTGGCCTGGTAAGGTTATTCTACCCAAGGACTATAACATCCGTTCTGCAACCTACCAGTGCCCTGTTATACCTTTTATGGTTTAGTGATCCAGGAACTGTATTATCTGCCACTGCTAATACTGACTGTGAACGCTGTTGTGATTATACGGAGTCTGTTTAATAAACTTTCATTTGACTTTTAACCTGCTTGTCATGGTCACACCTTCGGGTTTCCTTCCACACTTACATGTCCAGGGGTCTGATTAAACCATCTAAGTTTAACTTCATTCCAGCCCCTACAACTGAGGCTTCCTACCGTCAGCTTAAACCCTCAGTTGTGACACAATGTCATTATAGAAGATGCCAATAGTAAACATAGTATAAAATCGGATCCACGTGGGGAGTTCTGAATCCCAATTTGTGTCACAGATGAGCATGTGAAAAGATCTGTGTAAAAAATAATAAAATAGAAAAAGAAGGGGACACAAGAGATGTATCAGGATAGAAAAGATAATAACCAAAACAAAGCAGGTCATAAGGTCGGGGTTACTTCCTTGAAAATTAAGAAACAACATATTGCTTAGCGTAAAGAACAATACATATATCACTCCAGTGCCCGTCCGTCCATCTTTTCATAGGTCCAGTCACTATGAATAGTGAGCATTTATTAGAAACAGCGTAGTTTTGAAAAACCTGAGAGAACCTTGCATCGCTATAGGGCCCTACAGAAAAACAAGCGCAACCTAACATGAAATATACATTACTGATGTCGCATATAACTGCAGAATGAGTAGACGAAAACTTGTCTAGCAATACAATCATATTCCCAGAGCATCAGCAAAAAGTCCATATTGGGCCTAGTTCAGACCTGATCAGCACAGCAGCCGGCAGTGCGCTGGTGCATTCCAGACAGCCAACGGCCATCTCAGCCCTGCGATCGCTTCTGCCTGATTGACAGGCAGAGGCGATCGCTGGGCGGGAGGAAGCGGGCCGGCAGCGTTTGGGCGGCATTTTAGGGGTGCGGTCCGGGCAACGCAGGAGTGCCCGGACCGTGCGGAAGGTGCGCCGCGGCAGCTGTGTGATGTCACACGCAGCTGCTGCGACCCTCACAGCGACAAGTAGCTTCCTGCCAGCACGCTGGTAGGTAGCTACTCCTCAGGTACAAAAGCATCGCTGCCGTGCGATGCTTTTGTGCTTGAGCGGGGGGCGGCATAACATGCGTGGCGGACTAGCCCTGTGCTGGGCGTCCGCCCGCATGTCTGTGTGACTGATCGTAGAGATCAGGTCTGAATTAGGCCCATTGATCTGAACACATATCAGCCATATAGTATCAAAATATATTTTCAGAATATTATAAAGAATAAATGTGGCGGAGGTCTAAAACAGCAGAACTATAGCTAACGGTATCAGTAGATTATAGACATATAAATTGAAAAAAGTAAAATTGTCCCAGCAAGTGTGTGTAATATCACACGTCAGCAGTAGATGGTAGTAAGGCAACAGCAATGAGTTTGTGATATAACTCTAACAGAACAAATAAGCACACTTAGTAGTAGATCATCAGTGGTGCAAAAAGGAACCTACAAGATTCCGAGGAGTATCACAACGCCAGTTATCTCAAAGTAATATAATACAATCCTGCAGTCTGTGATAAGCGTAGGTAACAAATGTAAGGAGAGACCTCCTGCTGGAGAACTGAGTATTATTCACAATCACAAAATCTAGAGAGTAAATAATCAGCTTCAGATGATTCGTTAAGGAAGGCCTCAGCATCAGTGGGAGACAGAAAGTCTTTGAAGGAGGAGCCATTGTATAAGCGCAGCCACGCCGGTTACAGGAGTGCAAACTTCCGATTTTCTTGAATGAGACGTGAGCAAAGGGGTGCAAAATCTCTTCTGGCTTTAGATAATTCTGCCGAATAGTCCTGGAACAATAAAATCTTGTGTCCTTCCCAGAATAATTGTTTGGACTTACGGGACGCTAACCACAGAAGTTCTTTATGCAAGAAATTAAGTGGTTTGAAGATTACAGCTCGAGGTCTAGCTTCCTCTTGTGGTCGCACTGGGCCTAATCTGTGGGCTCTTTCTATTATAACAGCGCTGGCCAAACCGGTCCTCGAGATCTACCAACACTTCACATTTTCCAGACCACCTAACTAGTGCACAGGTGTAGTCATTACTAATTAAGATGTGCTGCATTCATTCCAAACTGCCAATTCTACAGATCTCCAGGAGGCCTGGAAAACATGAACTGTTGGTAGATCTCGAGGACCGGTTTGGCCAGCCCTGTATTATAAGATCAGTGCACCGATCCTGTACTTGCAACAATTCAGGCAGGGATATCTTTATGAAATCAAACAGGGCTTGGCCCTTCACAGTCTCTAGTATAAGATGGGTCTCTTGCAAACATATTACGTCGAAGCGTAACTTGCGAAGGTACATTAAAACACATTTACGTTTTTTAGGGGAGTTGAAACCCCCCACATTCCAACTGCCTATTTTTATAGACATAGCAATATCTCAGAGAAAGCGTATAGAAAGTCAATTTCGTTATAGAAGATACCAACAGTAAACATAGTATAAAATTAGCCTATGATCCGTAGGTTCCCTCTTCTGAACCGATTTTCTAAATCTTGTATTTTATTATGGAGGTGTAAGATTTCCTTAGTATTCTGTGAGGTGGAGTTTTTAAGGTTTGCAACATCTGCAAATGTTTCCCCAAGCCTCTGTTCCACTCCCAGCACTCTCTGTGTGAGCTGCACTAGCTGGTTGTTAATGTCAGCCATTTGCTCTTTGAACATGGGACTTATAGCAGCTTTAATAGCGCTGATCATTGCTGTGTGTGTAACCTGCATGTCATCAGGAAGCAGTACCTTGTCTGAGGCAGTCAGGGATTCAGGGAGCGAGTCCTCATCAGAAAGATCATCCAGGTCAGCTCTGCAAGCATCTTCCTCCTTGGGGAGAGGGGCAAAGTCTGGCTGGCCGTGGCGGGAGACGGTGTCCAGCGGCATCTTGGTCTGGGTACAGTGCCGCTCCTTTTCTTTCTGAGCGCACACTTTATCGCTGGGCATGGCTGGAAAATACCGTTCCATGCAGCGGACCTGGAGCCTGTTGTGAGCGTGTGGTTGGAGCTCGCGAATGGAGGCTAAAAAGCCGAGAATTAGGGCTGATGGGCGGGCGGTACAACAGAGCTCTCCTGCTCAGCAACCTTCCATCAGGCAGCAAGAAGCGGAAGTCCTGTTCCAGTGCAGTGCCGGATTAAGCCTTGGGGGTGCCCGGGGCACTTAAGACAGTGGGGCCCCGATGAAAGGTGGGGGATGTATATTAAATTGTGCATACCTCCCAACATGTCCTATTCCAGGAGGGACAAAATGCTCTCTACCTGGACTTCCCACTTAATATATGATTGGCGTCACCTGTGTTGAACCTTTAACTGATAAGAAAGGTGTTTCAACACAGGTGATTGCAATCATAAATTAAATGGGAAGTTCAGATAGATAGCATTCTGTCCCTCCTGGAATGGGTCATGGTGGGAGGTATGGATTGTGTATATTAAATTTAAACCAATGGTGTATATTAGATTAAACTTATAGTTTAATAACAACTGGGCACTGTTTATAGATCCACCTAATTGAAAGACAACTATTTTGTAAACTTTTCTTGTAGTGGAACAAAAACAATGTAACCTTAAAATACACATAGAAAAATAAAATAATTTATCTTGTCACATGCTAGAATAGCATCAGCCTCTGTACCACTTACACACTGGGACAGGACTCAGGAGGATTCTCTGTGTGTGTCTCTATCTCTAGACCCAAATGGTTTAGTTGTACAACAGTTTACATAGGACTCAGACACCCAGGCGGGGAGGAGGAGAAGCTGGGATCCCTGTGCCACTTACAGCTCTCTCCACCCTCCTATCTCTCCTCTGGTCGAAAAGCTTTGTCAGTAGCTCATAAAACATGATTTTCTTGTGTCTCTGCCTGCACTGCATACTGTTCTGCTTGCATTCTGGCTGCTGGTTCTGCTGCTGCTTAAGAGGGAAAGCTAGTGATGTCAGTGTGCTCTAGCCGGGGGGCCCCTGACAAAGAAGGGCCCGGGGTACAGTATGCCCTGCATCCCCCCCCCCTTAATCTGGCTATGTTCCAGTGTTGTTATTGGATGCAGGTAAGTGTAACCAATAGCCACCAATGCGTTTCAAGTCTGTGACTCTTCCTCAGGGCAGATTGGCTCTTACCTTACTGAACCAGTTGGGACCTGTTTTATGCAAGGGACAATTTTGTACCAAAACTGACAAGCATACCTGCCGTTGCGACGGTGCCCCTCACCACAAAAAAATATTTGAGAGGTGCCAGTCACCATCTACATTTAATAGAGGCAGTGTCAAAATGGAGTTTATACCCTTTTCGGTTGTTCTACCGCCTCCCTCCTCACAGCCTTTACTGCCTGCCTCCAGGGCCCTACTCACCCTGCACCCAGCTCCAACCCCTACAGTCAGGCCCAGTGACAGGGGGGGTCAAAGGGGACACCTGTACCAGGCCCCAAGGATATGCCACTTTGTGCTTGGCAGGGATGTGAACTGTCTTGTCCAATGAGAGTGAGAAGGTGGTGCAGGCTTATAGGGCAGCGAGCTGTAGGTGGTGTGGGCACAGCCTCAGAGTGACAGGTGCCTCACACACAATGACTGTGCAGCATGATTGTGCCCCTGGTCTTCCGTGACCCGCTCTGTTGCAGGCAGTCACGGAACATCCCGGCAGCTCCGCTGGCCAGAATTCCTGTGCCCTGCACCGGCCTGTTCTGGTGGAGTGTGAGGGCTGCATGGTGCCTGCTGTGCGGTGTTCGGGTCTGGGTACTGGGGAATGCAGTGCAGCTGAGTCTCTTTCCAGGGTAAGAGCAGTGCCGTGTCTTGCGGCGGGCGAGCCGTGCAACCGCACGGGGCGCCCACCGCGGCACTTCTTGAGCACTAAATCCCCCCTCCCCTCTCCTCCCGAGTGCCCAGCTCGGGGGGCGGGGTTTCGCGGAATGACGCGTTTGCGTTGTGACGTCATGACGCAATCGCATCATTCCGCGAAACCCCGCCCCCCGAGCTGGGCACTCGGGTGGAGGGAAAAGGGGGAGCCAAGCCGCCGGCGCCACGCAGACGAGAGAGAGGCGGCTGAAGAGTGGGAAGAACCGCTTCAAATGTAAGTCAGCCCCTCTCCCTCCCTCCCTCCCTCCCCCCCCCCACCACCTACCGTACTGTGTAAAATGGGGACACCTGTCTGCCGGAATGTGTAAAATGGAGACTCTTGCCTGCCGGAATGTGTAAAATGGGGACACTTTCCTGCCGCAATGTGTAAAATGGGGACACTTTCCTGCCGCAATGTGTAAAATGGGGACACTTTCCTGCCGCAATGTGTAAAATGGGGACACTCTTCTGCCGCAATGTGTAAAATGGGGGCACGTGCCTGCCGCAATGTGTAAAATGGGGACACTTGACTGCTATACTGTGTAAAATGGGGGCACGTGCATGCCGCAATGTGTAAAATGGGGACACATTCCTGCCGTACTGTGTAAAATGGGGACACTTTCCTGCCGCAATGTGTAAAATGGGGACACTTGCCTGCCGTACTGTGTAAAATGGGGACACATTCCTGCCGTACTGTGTAAAATGGGGACACTTTCCTGCCGCAATGTGTAAAATGGGGACACTTGCCTGCCGCAATGTGTAAAATGGGGACACTTGACTGCTATACTGTGTAAAATGGGGGCACGTGCATGCCGCAATGTGTAAAATGGGGACTCTTGCCTGCCGCAATGTGTAAAATGGGGGCACGTGCCTGCCGCAATGTGTAAAATGGGGACACTTGCCTGCCACAATGTGTAAAATGGGGACACTTGCCTGCCGCAATGTGTAAAATGAGGACACTTGCCTGCCACAATGTGTAAAATGGGGACACTTGCCTGCCACAATGTGTAAAATGGGGACACTTGCCTGCCGTACTGTGTAAAATGGGGGCACTTGCCTGCCGCAATGTGTAAAATGAGGACACTTGCCTGCCGTACTGTGTAAAATGGGGGCACGTGCCTGCCACAATGTGTAAAATGAGGACACTTGCCTGCCGCAATGTGTAAAATGGGGGCACTTGCCTGCCGCAATGTGTAAAATGAGGACACTTGCCTGCCACAATGTGTAAAATGGGGACACTTGCCTGCCGTACTGTGTAAAATGGGGGCACTTGCCTGCCGCAATGTGTAAAATGAGGACACTTGCCTGCCGTACTGTGTAAAATGGGGGCACGTGCCTGCCACAATGTGTAAAATGAGGACACTTGCCTGCCACAATGTGTAAAATGGGGACACTTGCCTGCCGTACTGTGTAAAATGGGGGCACTTGCCTGCCGCAATGTGTAAAATGAGGACACTTGCCTGCCGTACTGTGTAAAATGGGGGCACGTGCCTGCCGCAATGTGTAAAATGGGGACACTTGCCTGTTGTACTGTGTAAAATGGGGACACTTTCCTGCCGCAATGTGTAAAATGGGGACACTTTCCTGCTGCAATGTATAAAATGGGGGCACGTGCCTGCCGCAATGTGTAAAATGGGGACACTTGCCTGCCGTACTGTGTAAAATGGGGGCACGTGCCTGCCACAATGTGTAAAATGGGGACACTTTCCTGCCACAATGTGTAAAATGGGGACACTTGCCTGCCATACTGTGTAAAATGGGGGCACTTTCCTGCCGCAATGTGTAAAATGGGGACACTTTCCTGCCGCAATGTGTAAAATGGGGACACTTTCCTGCCGCAATGTGCAAAATGGGAACAGTTTCCTGCCGCAATGTGTAAAATGGGGGCACGTGCCTGCCGCAATGTGTAAAATGGGGACACTTGCCTGCCGTACTGTGTAAAATGGGGGCACGTGCCTGGCACAATGTGTAAAATGGGGACACTTTCCTGCCGCAATGTGTAAAATGGGGACACTTGCCTACCGTGCTGTGTAAAATGGGGACACTTGCCTGCCGTGCTGTGTAAAATGGGGTTGCGTGCCTGCTGTAATGTGTAAAATGAGGACTTTTTCTTTTTTTTATCCTGTGGTGGCCGTGATGATGAGATCAGATGAGGCCACGCCCATCTTAAAGCCACGCCCATCTTAGAGAGACCACGCCCCTTGCCGGGAGCGCGCGCGCCTTCGACGCGCGCATGGTTTTCCTCTTTATATCTATGGGGGGGCATTTTTTCTTATGTGAATGGGGGGGGGGGGGGCATTTTCAAATCTCACACTGGGAGCCAAATTGGCTAGAAACGGCCCTGGGTAAGAGCGGCATGGTCAGGGGATATAGGCACACTGAGCTGGGGATTTGGGATGGGGTGAAGGAGTTGGGAATGCAGCATGGAATCGTTGGGGAGAGACAGCCTGTGGGATGTGTAGGATGAAGGAGAGAGGGGATTGTGGTTTGTGGGTGGAGGAAGGAGAGATATACAAACACACATATATATCATATATATATATATATATACTCCCATAAAGGATGGCACTGGAGGCATTTTCATTTGCAATAAAAGCTTGTATTGGCTTTTATTGCAAATGAAAATGCCTCCAGTGCTGTTCTTTCTGGGAGGATGTGCATAACTTTGATCAGGCACGGAGACTGGTTGATCACTATTTGCAGAGTGCTATGGAACTGTCTATATATATATATATATATATATATATATATATGTATTTATATAAATATACATTTACATATCTGGAGGGGGGGGCCCAGAGATATCATTGCAGTGGCGCACGCAGGAGGGGTTTCCGAGTACCTGGAAAACCCCCCTGATGAGTAGAGTTTTCAATTTTGAGACAGAGACAGCTTTGTCTCCGTCTCAGCAAAAGGCGCGATCGCGACCGCGGAGCTGCAGCAGCAACAGAGAGCTATGGAGCTCTCTGCTTACAGAACGTCCGGGGGAGCTGCTGACTGCGCATACTCAGCCACAGCAGCTCCCTCCGTCCTCTCACACTGCCGCCCCGGCATCTGCTCCCACCGCCTGCTAGATCATGTAAGTTTGAACTTTGAGTTTATGTGTGTATTTGTATGTATATAATGCATGTGTGTTTGCGCGCTGGTGTATGTACACTAAGTATGTATGTATGTATGTATGTATGTGTGTTTGTGTACAGTATATCTGTGTTTGTGTATGTATATATGAATGTGTGCTATATATGTATATATATAAATAAATATATATATTTTTTTTATATTATATAAATATATATATATATATATATATATATGAATGTGTGTTCTCTCTCTCTCTCTCTCTCTCTCTATATATATATATATAGAGAGAGAGAGAGAGAGAGAGAGAGAGGGAGCACACATTCATATATACATACACACTCATGGAGACCCCCCTCGCTAAATCCTGCGTTTGCCCCTGCACTGTACCAGGCCCCAAGATTTATGTTGCCGGCCCTGCCTACAGTGTGTGGCTAGTTACTGCGCTCAGGGCCGCTATCAGAGGGTGCTAGGGGCACAACTGTCATGGGCCCAGGAGAGTGGCCTGCTGCCCGCCGCTGCTGAGGGTGCCTCGACTGGAAGTATTGAAAATGTCCCTCCCAAAATGGCCACCGCTTTGGGGGAGACAGTTATTTTAAATGCTAGAGCAGGCAACGGCCATTTTAGGAGGGACATTTTCAAAAGGTTGAAGAGGGCAGGGACTGAGGACCAGCAGCGACCGGGAAGGGGTTCCCCAGACAATAAACAAACCCCTGACAACGAGCAGAACTCCCCTGGGAGCAGGTACTGTGCATTGGGCATTTTTACTATGTGGGCATAATATGTTGGTGACAGGGGCAAAACTGTGGAGATATATGGTGACAGGGTCATTACTGTGGGGACATAATATGTTGTCAGGGGCATTACTGTGTGGGGCATAATATGGTGACAGTGGCATAAAAGAGGGGGGTAATATGGTGTCGGCATTACCGTGGGGGGCATAATATAATGTTGCTGAAAATACCCCTGTGCCCCAAGCATTTCCTTCTCGCCGTGTCGTTGCCCGGGGCTTCTCGATGTCAGACTAAACTATTTACCCATATGGTTCTATCAGCTAGATGTGCCATAGCATCGTCCTGGAAATCCACAGAGGTTCCCACTCTGGGAGAAATTGTAGGGAAGATATGGCACATCTATACTTTGGAACATATTACCAGTATCTTAAAGGGCTCCAGTTTATTTGTTGAAAAAGAATCTGTCTATTCTGAAAGCAGATAAAATATTAGCACCGATGTTAGAAGTAGAGCCTCAGATAGTGTTCAAGAAGGCGCGGAATCTGCAAAGTTTTTTGACACCTAGTCACTACGTGGGTTCTGCTCCAGCGGAAAAGATAAGACAAACTTGGCTTAGTTCTAATCCACGGAAAATGGGTTGTTTTAGATGCGGACGGGCAGGATGTATGACCTGTAAGCATATAGAGCACAATAGTACCTGTTTTCATTCCACTACTTATGATGCTGATTTTGAGATCAAGGGTCACATTGATTATAATGCCACATATGTAATTTATTTGATAACTTGCATACAGTATGTGGTATTCAATATGTAGGACGAACTACTCGGAAGCTTAATATAAGATTTTTAGAGCATAGGCGAAATATAGTGAAAGGAGTAAAAACACACAGTTTGTCTAGGCATCTTCAACAAAGACACCAGGGTAAAATGGATGGTTTGAAATTACAGGGTATTGAGCTTATACCCATTACAGCTAGGGGTGGGGACAGATTCAATCGTCTCTGTAAGAGAGAGGCGTTCTGGATATTTTCCATGGGTTCATTATCCCCTTTGGGACTTAATGACAATATAGAAATGAATAACATATGAGCTTAGTCTTTAAAAATAATAGCATGCCTGCACCCCGATTTTCCCTTTCCTACTTCCTTATATTTTCCTTTAAGCCTTTTAGTTTAAGTACGGTATATTGTTTCACTGTCTTTTTATAAAAGTATTTGAAAAAACCTTGGAGCTAGATAGACTATGGGTCTATTGAGTTGAAGTGTCTATCTGGAATCGAGAATAAAGGAAGAGCGTTGCTTTGGTATTATTTGGCATTATATGAGTAAAATATGATAACATTTTATGTAATATTTGTAATCTATTGTATAAAAGAGATAGGTGGATACTGTGGAATAAATTATAGATATAAGAAAATATAAATAAAAATCTACATTAAGGATAGAGTGGGATTTGAACCCAGGACAACTGAGTATAAGTCAGAGGCTCTCCTTATTAGGCTAAGCCCTAGGTGGATAGACAGGAGCGCATTTTCTATCCACTTATCTCTTATATTGATACAATTGTGTTAATTTACATTTCTCACGTGCTGTCATTATTAATTTAAATATAATTTATAGAAATATAATTTCTATGTGATTGATTGTATAATATATAAAACACTTTCTGTGTGAATATGTGGGACATGTTTCCTGCAAACTGTTGATTGAAGTATACTTGGTTGGTCATATATTTTTAGAAAATACATATGCATATACACCTGTAGCACACCTGTTCCCTATAATGAACAGGAACAAGTGATTGGAGGAGACTCTGTTTAAATAAGGGTGCTAAATACAGGTGGCTATCTTCTGAGGAAACTGTTAGAATTTCACAACGGAGAAACGCGTTAAGAGTGTTTTGCTCTTGTGCTTTGAAACCTATATTGGACTGTGAGACGGATCACATTGTTGCAGGATCTGCGAACTGGCTATTTCTGATATTCACCAATACTGTCTGCCCGAGCTCCGGAGGCGAGAAGCGGTACGGGCCCAGCAGGTTAAAAGTCCAGCGGCACGCCGCCAAATCTAGAAACAAAGGTAAACCCTTCCGACCATACTGCAGCTACACAGGTTCCGGCTAGGAGAAGTCGGACGTCTGCAGCAGAGGAGGCTCAAGAGGTACGTGACCGTGGCTGGGAGCTGTAGTGCGGTCTGGTTCTTCTGACCCTGGTGAGGGGCGAGCCAGACGTTGACACCAGAGCACTCAGCGGTGGGACACCACGGCTGTGAGTGGATCTCTGGCAGCGGGGAGAGTGTAATCCGGGCCGCAACGAGGTGAGATACAGTGATTAAGACTAACAGCAGTTCCCATTTCTGCAGCATACGCTATAACACTGTCAGCGGACGGGAGGAAATCCCATTTATATCAACTTTAGTCTGCACATGTGAAAGACTTGTCTCAAGTGGTCCTACAGTTTATCTAATGAACTACAAATACTGCTGCAGCTTCCATCTATTTTAATTAAAATAAATACCACTGTTCATTTAAACCAGTGGCTCTCTCGTGTGTGGGACAGTTAGTTACAATCTAACCACCTAAGTGGAAACAAAATCAACCCTGGAACTCGAGTGGATACTAAGTGGCAGCTGCTACTAAATACAATGTGGTTTGGTATGGAATGATATTTTATTTGTAGCAGTATTATAGTGAGTATTTTACTACATTGTTTCAATCAGCACTTTAGCAATATATGCATTTATTAATGTTAAACTAGACATCTTTTAGTTTTTTAAAGTATAATAAAACCATTTAAAACTTTATGCGCTCTCTTTTTATATGTATTATTTGTGCTTAATATTTGGTATTACTTCAGACTACCAAGTGGGAGCTGCATCTAGTTTTACATTTTATGTTTTGATGACCAGTAAAGTGTACTAAAAAAGCATTTGCGCCTGAATTAATATCCACACATAGACGTAATAAGATCTTTAGGCCCAGCCGTACGACTGTGTGTGAATATAATTGTAACTACAGTATCTTAAAGGGCTCCAGTTTATTTCCCAAAGGACAGGACCGGTCGAGTTTTCCCTCCATTTCTCTATACTATATCTTACTGTTCTTCTTCTCTTCCCCCGTCTTCTAGACTATGTTCCTATCCTCCCTTTTTCTTCTCTCTCCCCTTTGGTTTCTCTCTGTTTCTATACTGTTTCCTGTTATATTAAAAATTGATGAGACTGATTAATGGTTTATAACTGTATATGTTTACGGGAATCTTCCCTTATAGGTTTTTGATTTCCCCTACTGGGATGTTCATTGTAATTCGACGATTCTGCAGGAATTCTATTACACACTGTTATTATCATTTCCTGTACTGTATCTCATATATATAATGTTGCTGAGTGTATGTGCACAGGAATTTATATATATATATATATATATATATATATAAATATATATATATAACATTTGGGCAGGGGGGTGGGGGATGCCTATTGTGTCAGTCCCGGGCCCCTCAATTTCTGATGGCAGCCCTGACTGCGGGCTGGTCCCTCCCCTGAGGCCAACCCTGTGCCCTTCTCACTTCATATGTTCCTCACCTCTTCCCCCTAAGATCTCCTTTGTCCTCCCAGCCCCCTTCCCCTGTGGAACCCTCTGACCTCCCTCTATTATCAACCAGGTTCAGCTGAAAATGTACCCTGTACAGTCCCATTACCTTTCATGCACAGCCTCAGAAAAGGTGTGAGCTATGAATGGATGCCGTGTCTTCGTCTTCTATATAAAGTCACTCACATGTTACAGTTGTTTTTGGGGCATATTTATTGGGATACCTTTAAAATGTATCCCCTGAAAGTATTACAGGGGTTCTGCCACAAATATCAAAGAGATCTGTTTCACATCTCTGTCATCAGGTAGGTGGTGTGATGGGTAAGTCCATCATCAGTTTAGGAGCGCCAAAAGGAAATTCTATCTTGGCCCACCAAAACAAAAAGGTTGTGGTGTCCCTGGTTGCTGCTGGTGATTGGGGAATATGGTGGTTGGGGAATATGGGTGGCCATGTGACACCCGCGTCCCAACCTCGTCACTTAGGGAGATTTATATAACTGCTTGGGGCAGCGGGGACTCTGCAGTGTACCGGGAGTCTCCCACTGGATGCGAGAGGGTAGGCAAGTATGAAAACAATTGCCGGCTTTAAAAACATGGCTATACTTGCGGAACTTCCTGCACAGTCTGCACATTGCAGGATATTTCATATTGGGCCTTATTTAGGTTTGTTAGCAAACCAAAAACCATGTTGCACTGCAGGTGGGGCGGATATAACATGTGCAGGGAGAGTTAGATTTGGGTGGGTTATACTGTTTCTGTGCATGGTAAATACTGGCTGCTTTATTTGTACACTGCAATTTAGATTTCAGTTTGAACACACCCCGCCCAAATCTAACTCTCTCTGCACATGTTATATTTGCACCACCTGCTTTGCAACATGATTTTGTCCATTTGTGTGCTTTTTTGGGTTCTAACAAACCTGAATAACCCCCATTGCCCTCAGATTTATTCAGTAAAGTGTATTTAGTTTATCTTCTGGTGCAAATCTCCAATTGCATCATTTGCAGTATTCATAAAATAAGTTGTAGTTCTTGCTTTTGAGGTTTTAATTGCAGTTTATTTAAGATCAGCACTTTACAGGTTCTTTGGAAATAAATGGACAGGAGTCATATTAATAAAAGCTTGCTTTATAGATTGTAGCTGAAATTACAGACCTGTAAATCACACTGAAAGCAACACATTTATAGGGGTGTTATATTTATATTCCCACCCATATATTAGATATTCAGTAATACTGCATTGCATAAATCGCTAATAGTTCTTGTGTCTACTACTTACATTCTCTCTCACATGGGTGTTGCCAATGAACTGCTCAAAATACTCAAAGTGACAGAATGAGGGGAGTTTGTCAAAACATTTTACAGCATCAGGTTCAAAGTTTCAGTGCATTTAAAACTGATATTTGAAACTGCACATACAGTATGATATTGACTTCCCATTTAAAGCACTCAAAGGCTTCCATCATCTGGAATCAGATAACAGATGAATTTTGAAGAAGGAAGAATATATAAAATTCTGCAGCATAAACAACAGATGTCAATAACGTGTTTTATTTTCTTCATATTTTGTATTTATAGGTATATCCAATGAATTAAAGAAAACTATACATTTAATATATTAAGCTTTCGAACATACATTTAAGAGTGTAACCAAGGGTGTAACTGAGAGGCTTTAGTAGGGTGGTGCGACCGCACGGATGTCACCACCGAGGGGTGACACCAAAATTCCAGGTCCTCCTCAGTGACTGGGAGCTTTGCACTGCACAGTCACATCACCGTGTTCCTGTCATTAAGGAGGATACGGCGGTGGAGGGAGAGACTTTGGGGGCAGCCCATAATCTCTGGGAATGCTGGGCACGTTTTGGAGTGATGAAAACAGTTGTGTGCCACAAATCCATGACCCCCTTCCCATGAAGTTCTCTTTTCAAAGGGGGGGGGGGGGGGGGGACTATTGACTCACCAGGCGTCACTGACCCCAGTGATGCCACTGGTGTAACTCTAATTGGTGCAGGGTCTGCAGTTGCTATGAGGCTGAAGGATACAGGGGGGCCCTAACAAACTTTTGCTATGGGGCCTTCAAATATCTACTTATGACCCTGACTCTTCCAGATTTGACAGTGGTGTAATGAAAGGTGTGACTTTTTAGCTTCAAAATTAAACTGGGTATTTTAAAACAAGAGTCTGTTGATTAATAGGATGAGACAGCAATACCGGCCACACTCATATTTACCAAACAGTACAGCAAATGTACTTGTCACTTACCAATCCCAAGAAATGGAGTGTAAGGCAGCCAGTCTATGGCCCTGGCAGTCATGGCAGAATACCACATTAATATAGTGTACATAATGTTAAATGTGTTACATATTATTGTGGAATCAAATACCTCAATAACAAAAATAGTTTACTTTGCCGAGAGAAAGCTGCCATGTTGACCTATCCTAAATTGGGATGGGGGGGATATTGTGCTCTAGAAGAGTTCATAGCAAAATGTGGGTTAGAGCGTGGTGATGCTATTCAAGCCTTTAGGCCCCTTCTTTGCTTGGAGTTTTCTTACCATTTGTGGGTCCTGCACATGTACCATGAAGCCCCTATGTCTTTGGGGCACAGATGGAGCCATGGGAGGAGGGGGGGGGGGGGTAAGGTGGGCCTCAGTGGGAAGGGAAACTGGGTATTGCCTAGGTACTTTTACCTCTGGTCTCCTCAGCTGTCGCATCTGCAAATGCTGCTGTATGTGCCCAGGACAAAGAAAATAATATGGTAACACAATTGTTTTGCTATGTTCGTCTTCTTGTAACCATGTGATCATGAGTGTTCTAACAGACGTGGCACCTGAAACAGTGTTCTGATTCCAACCTTTCCCTCCAATGCAGGCCTCGGCTATTCTGAAGCTCAGAGTGAACTGGGATCCATTCCCGGGGCTGGGTATATCCTGACAGAAGCAGGACACAGCATTCAGCTATACTGTAGCAGGGTTCCATGATGCATATAGAGACAGGAGAAATAGTGACAGCCATGCATTCAGAAATGCCACCGCAGACAATAAACTGCACTGCTAGCAGCAAAATACTTCTAGATGAGTTTTATTATCTTCATTACCTACTGTAATATCACAAAAATATACACACAGATATACAATTGCTTTTCCTTTGTTGATTTAATGGATTAATAAATTCTGACAAACTTATCATTTAGAAATCACTGCTCGAATATGGCAAAATAAATACATTAATTATGCACTGTATCTGTTTTGACATATTCATGCAGTGATTTATGTATTTAACTTCTTTTATTATGGTAAAATGAATTTTAATAAAATGCAATCAACAAAGCATTTCCATTATGATGGGATTTGCTTTGATGTCAGTACATTAGGCATCATTCTCATGGCAACAGGAGTCCACGGCGGCACAGCTGTCGCATTCAAGTATAAACAACTAATTATCACTATAACATGTATGCCCTATGCCTTTATATATATATATATATATATCTATATATATCTATATATATACACAAACACACATATATGATGAATTTTGCCATTAGAGCATGTGGAAAAGGCTGCCTATATACCAAACATATATAACAGCACTCCCAATAGCCTTCTCCATAGGGGGACATTTACTAAGCAGTGATAAGAGTGGAGACGTAAGCCAGTGGAGAAGTTGCCCATGGCAACCAATCAGCACTGAAGTAACATCTATAATTTGCATACTATAAAATGATACAGAGCTGCTGATTGGTTGATGGAGCAACTTCTCCACTGGCTCACTTCTCCGCTCTTATCACTGCTTAGTAAATGTCCCCCATAGTTTCCTACGGGGACAGTGTTACTGGGTCTGTTTAACAATCATGTCCATTGGCCCACTTACCTTGATGGAGCAGCAGAGGTGGAGAGGGATCATCTGATCCTTCCCTGGTGCTCTGAAGCTGATTGCAATGCCATTGCAAATATTCCACCAGATGGCTGCACAGCCAAATCCGAATCGGGACATAAAGTTGGAGCATCAGCTACTACTTTACATTACATTGCTAAGACAAACTCTTTTCAGAGTTAATGTCC